>NC_047070.1:7253243-7548492 GCF_902459465.1 Asterias rubens | reverse complement strand
TAAATATTCTACATTTTATGTGACTCAATCGATTTCAATGAAACTGATTTATTTTATTCCTTTTAACTGTAAGGTTTTTGTTTTAACTCAAACCTCTTGCTTGTAGACTTTTGACCATGCAGTAGGCCTACCCAAACAAGGACGTATGTTTACATGTGCGTGTCGTGTGAATGCTCGCTAAAAAATCGCACGCGGTAAAGGTGACAGACGGCTGGCGCCCTTAACCAGGGACCCGCGTTTGCAGCGCTCTGTGAAAGGGGCTTAAGGGACAAAAAGTACCGAAAAGTTGCACAATTTTTCTTTGTTTTCCTCCACCTTGACTGTAGGAGACTGTGGCAGGACCGTTGGGGATTGTGTCTTCAATTGAAACTGTGGCAATCGAAGTTGGCATAGCTTTAATCGATCACGGAAACGCTTCGGACATAGTAGTTGCTGAGGACAACCTGAGTAAGTGCTTGTTTACATCCTTTATATTTGCATCTATCTGGCAAGGGCAAGTTGGATTTGTGCTCTTTTGTGAAAGGGGCTTTTTTTCAACACATGATGACCCAGCAATCCAGCTCTAGCCGTAGTTGAGCCACAGCCACCAAGATCCAGGTAACTGACCTTGTTTGTTGTCTGTTATTTTCAGATGGAGTTATTGCCTTAAGGGGGAAAGCGGAAGTTAAAGATAGCGGTTACTCAACAACTTTTGACAGTAAAGATGACTCATCTGGAGTGGCGACTGAAATCACTATAGCCAATACCCAGTTTGAAGAAAACGGTGCCATAAAGGCTTTGCCAGGTAAGTGTAAGACTGTTTTCAGTGTTAAGAAATTGTTGGACGAATTTGTGTGCTTTGAGATAGGAATAAAAGACTTCTAGCTAGAAGTCTTTTATTATTTTAGTGAGAAATTACCTCTCTCTCTCAAAAACTACGTTACTTCAGAGGGAGTCGTTTCCCACAATGTTTTATACTATCAACAGCTCTCCAATGCTTGTACCAAGTCAGTTTTTTTAATATTTGTTTTGAGTAATTACCAAACGTGTACCTTCCCTTTAAGTATCTAGAAAATGTCTTCACAAGTATCCAGAAATTCCCTCACAAATATCTACCAAATGCATTCACAAGTATCCTAAATTCCCAGATAAGTATCTAGAAAATGCCTTCCACAAGTATGCAGAAATTCCCTCACAACAATCTAGAAAGTTCCCTCACAACTATCCAGAAATTCCTGGATAAGTATCTAGAAATTTCCCTCACAAACTATCCAGAAATTCCTGGATAATGATCTAGAAAATTCCCTCACAACTATCCAGAAATTCCTGGATATGATCTAGAAAATTCACTCACAAACTATCCAGAAATTCCTGGATAATGATCTAGAAAATTCCCTCACAACTATCCAGAAATTCCTGGATATCTAGAAAATTCCCTCACAAACTATCCAGAATTCCTGGATAATGATCTAGAAAATTCCCTCACAACTATCCAGAAATTCCTGGATATCTAGAACATTCCCTCACAACTATCCAGAAATTCCTCGGTAGGTATATATAAATTCCCTCACACTTATCGGGTGGCACGTTTGGCTTGTGCGTAAAGCGCTTGCCTCTCACCAAGGTGACCCCGGTTCGATTCCTGGTCGGGGCCATATGTGAGTTGAGTTGTGCGTTGGTTCTCTGCTGTGCCACGAGGGTTTTCCAGACTATCCGGTTTTCCTCCCTCGGGAAAAAAATCAAACACTTTCGATCTTGGCTGTGCTCCGTGGTCATAATGGGTTGATGTGGCTGGCAGCTGAATGCACCCTTGCATGCCTGCTTCTCGAACACGTTGTAGCCGCGTCCTTCGCAATTCAGCTCTTAGCTGCGAGTAAGGACGATTAGCCCCCCAAATTATTATTATATTATTATAAAAATTCCCTGGTAAGTATCTTGGAAATGCCTTTACTATCTGGCCTACTAATAACTTCTTTCAAGTATCCAGAAATTCTCTGGTAAGCTGAATTGTTATTTAGTGCAATTTGTTTGTCTGTATTCTTTACAGCGAATAGCAGTTTGGTCGTGGTGGTACTCAAGTTCAACAGCATTGAGGAATTGTTGGTCAAAGAAGATGTTGAGGACCAGACACCGGGAAACAAACGACTCGCTAGCAGTGTTTTGTCAATTCAGGTGGTTGCGGATGGTAAACCTCAGTCGGTACCCCTTTCCTTTAAACTGGGGCATTTAGAGGTGAGCAAGCAGTGTAGTGTATTGCTGAAAAAGTCTAACCTATTAGTAATGTTGTTATTATTATTATTACAGATGAATTGTATATGGCGTCAGTGATCGCCATCTTGGATTACAAACATTGGAAACAAGCACTTTATAAATTTATTATGATGAACACCATTAACCAGTTTACTTTTGGTTTAACAAATCTTTTCCTGCTAACTTTATGGCTTTATTTGTTGTAAAATGTGTGCAAATTTTGGTGAGTCAATCAGCGTTGAATTGCTAGGGGTAGGTGACAAGATATGGGCCCAATCTCATAGAGCTCTAAGCACAAAAATTTACTTAACTTGAAATTTCTTTCTTGATAAAAACAGGACTACCAACCAGATTTTCACCTGATTTTCAGGATAAGCATACAACAGCTGACTACTAGTAACAAGCAATATGCAACATGTATAGAAATTTGGTTGGTAATCTTGTTGTTATCAATTTTATGCTAAGCAATTTTTTGTGCTTAGCAGCTCTATGAATTGGGCCCTGGTGTGCTGCCCACAGTAGCAAGACTGCCCTTGTACTGATGTCCCGCTTGACTAAATAACTGCCAATGGTCTTCTATTTTGAGACTTAAGCCTGGTTCACACTTCCTGCAAATGCGATTGAGAAGCGAATGTTGACGTCACAAAAATCGCAACGAACATTCGCAGCAGTTCAGCTTCATTCAAATCACTTGCGAATATCGCTGCGAAAGGATAGTTGTTACGTCAAATTCACATCAAATTCGCTTCGCATTCGCCAACACTGGCAGATGCGCTGATCTAGCCAGAGCTGTAGCCAACGTTGTCGAAGTGAAGATATGGCTCGCGGCTAACCGTTTGCACTGCCTAAAATGCTCACCGCAACATAGATAGTTTGACTTCCATGGCATGGCCAAGATTTTTCGACGTCAATTGAATTGGGTCAATTCATGATTCTTTTGTAGAACACAAAACACAATGTCCACAGATTTACATCTAACTTGAACAGTTTTAAGATTATGATAGTTGAAAGCTTCCATTAAAAAGTTACTAGCTGAGGTGCTGCAGTTTTTGAGAACTTAATAAAACAAGTTACAAAAAGAAAACTTGTCTTAGGAGACGAAATTTAGCAGGAAAAATGTATTTTTGTGACATTGTTTTACTTATTTCTAAAGCTACAACACCTCAGCTTTCCACCATTATTATCTTCAAACAGTTAAAGTTTAATGTAAATCTGTGTACATTGTGTTTTGTGTTACAAAAATACCCAAATCCTTTTAAATAAAATTCATTATCATACTGTATAATCAAAATATTCTGCTAATTTCTTTAAACAGCCTACAAAAGAGGAAAAACCAAAGTGTAACTTCTGGGAACCGGTACTTTCTTCGTAAGTATAAAAGAATTAGAATAATAATAATAACAATAACTAGAGATGTATGTATAGACTGATCCATATGGCAAGTGCTGCACACCGCGGCTCCATTTCCTTGACACTTGCAACATGTGGTTTTATACACAGAGATAGGTTTCCACGTTTTCTTTTTAACTTTTTATAACAAAACATAACATAACAATTAAAACTTATAAGGCGCTATTCCATCAAGATCATAGCACACTAGAAAGAAATTAACTTGGAAAAAGGTGAATCTTTACGAAAAGGTGACTTTACGAAAAGCAGATAGAGTATTAGATTCCCTAATGGCAGTTGGGAGATCGTTCCAAATCATTGGCTCAGCCACACTGAAAGCCTTTTGATCTAGAATTTTGTTTGCTCGGGGAACATTCAAGCGAGTGATGTCAAGTTTGGACCGAAGAAATCGTGGAGGAGTGTAAAGTGACAGTAAAGTGGTAATATAATGATGTGTAGTTTTGTTAAAGCATTTAAAAACGCGAAGAGCAATCTTAAAATGGATTCGTTGTCTAATTTGTAGCCAATGAAGTTCCCTAAGTGATGGGGTACACTAATATGTTCCCTCAAGGGTGTGGAACATGTTAAACAAGCTGGACTATTTTGTAATCTTTGAACTCTGTCCAATTCATATGACGTTGCACCAAATAAAAGGAGATTGCCATAGTCAATACAAGAGAGGACTAAAGCTCTGACAACATAAAGGAGAGTATCCTTAATATCCAGGTACCGTTTGATTCTTCTTAAAGCTACGTAATTGATAATTTATTGATTGGCAGAGGCTACAAACTTGCTTGCTCATTGTGAATGAGGTTTCTTTGTCAATAATTAACACAACTTCCCTGACAGGCCTGATATAGTGGCAAAATCCACCTAAAAAGACATTCAAGGCGCTTTAGAATGAGCTTCATACATGTAAATGCCGTTTTAATTATTCTTATTTGTCCGCAGTGATGGGGACAGTAGTAAGACTGCCGGGAACTGGAGTGACGCAGGATGTACAAAGGATGCGCTTGCTTCCTCAACCCACGCTACGGTCTGCAACTGTGACCACATGACTAACTTTGGTATTCTGATGTGGCTCGGTGATTCAGTGAGTTTTACACGTACTTTTAAGATTTACTTTTAATACGCTTTGCATTGGCATAAAAATATACAAATAGATAAATGGATCTGGATGTATAAACTGTTTAAACTGTGGATGTATCGCCTTGGGGATACAAAAAGATATATTTTAATAATCTCTGAAAAAAAACCCCAAAAAACTGCCAACCTGGTTGTCTTATAAAATGTGTTGTGCGGCCGTTTTGCAAAAGTCAAAAAGGCAGGACGCTAAACTTGTTATTTTCTTCATTGGCCCAAACACCAAGTTTTATTTGTATTCTGAGTATGTTTAGCCAAATCAATTTGAAGAGCTTAACAATAAATCAAGTCTCATAAGGGGTTGATATGATTGATTCGATTTAATTTGATTTGATTTAATTCGGTAAAGTGGCTTTTGTGCCTTTCAATTTTAATTCTTACCTTTATTTTCTAGTATTGTCATTCAAATTAAATTTCGGCTTCTGGCCACGACTTTTGAAATGTTCTAAAATAATAATTTAATAGTAAATAACAAAGCAATTATGTATTAAACTTTGACCCTTTAGCCACCGAAGGATACCACAGCACTCGACACCATTTCTCAGGTTGGATGCTACGTGTCGATTGCTGCATTGATTGTGGCTCTAGGACTCCTGTTATACCTCAAGTGAGTAATCATAAACACCCGTTTTGTTTGATTCTTATTTATTAATTTTGTTTTTTTACCCATACACCGATGTGTGTTAGCACTGTATACTCGGTACTTCGCCGAGTCTTGTGAAAAACTATCACATGCATTTTTATACTCACTCACTCACTCAGTTGACCCAAGTTGTCGCGTTGCAGCATGTTTGAGTCGGGCTCTATGGCTGACACGCCAAACAACTTTATCCTGCATACAGCTGATTAGCACCTCCTTGTTGCATATAACTCGAGTGGGATTCGAACCCATGACCCTAGCAGCCCCAGAGCAGTGTCTCACCAACTAGACTACCGAGATTGCCCGGTAGCTAAAGGCTTGAAAAATACTTTCATACAAAGCTTAGTAAAAGTCAAGTTGGATTCAAAACTGTGCATGGTGGATAGATATCGAAAAAAGTTTGCAGTAACACCACGTAATGACTCTATCTGAGTGAGTTGGGGGGTGGTTCTGAAAAGAACTGTTGTTTTAACTAGATGTTTCGATCAGTATGCTCTTATCATCTTCTGGAGAAAGCTGGACTCTGATGCTGCATGCGCCTAAGTACTATTGATACGGATTAGCTTGGTTAGTAAAAGTCAACGAACTGCCATTTGAATGACACCCCCCCCCAATGCTTATTTCAATTGAAGTAAACTACATATTTAAAAGTATTTAACCCTTGGTTCTTTCCAGAACCGGCACTACTCAAAAGAACTTTCACATGGTGTTACCGCAAACCTCTGTTAGATATTTTAGAGTTCTTAAAATCCCTGAAAAAAAAATCAAAAGGCAATTTGTCCAGGTTGTTGAGTATTTCTTTTATTGAAAAATAGACAATGAATTGCATTTTCAATGATGTTAGTTACTTTTCTGAAAAAAGGAACATTACAGAATTGTTTTTGCTGGCAAAACAGTCGCTGGCAGTGTAAGCACTTTATGTAATCCATCATATAAACTGACAAACTTGTAAAAGTTTGTAATTGATCGGCCATCTGGCTCACAAGAGAATAGTGACAAACTGGTTTAAAATTTTGCACTGCAGCAATGCCCCAAAAAAAATGAATAAAACGCTCACTGAGCGATAAACTCCAAATTAGATTATTTATTTCTCATTAAGTATGACATTTCAGACAGAAACATTTAAGGGATGTTTGCTACTATCATCATCAATAGACCTTGTTAGTTTTACGTAAATCTGTGATCTTCACGATTTTTGTTTCTTACCAATTCTTTTTATGTGAGCAATACGGCCAAAGGAATTTCCCATGCAGGAACAATAAAGTTGTATTGTAACGTATTGTATTGTAACGTTCCTTTAAACCTATCCTGCACAGGTCGTCATTGTCATCAGAACGCATTATTATCCACATTCACCTTATGAGCGTCACCCTTGTTGCGTTGACCATCTTTGTGCTTGGTATCGGGGCAACTGATAATGAAGTAAGTAAAGATTAATTCTGATAGAGTCATTAACGGTTTATTTATTCAAAAATATTTTTAAAAAATACACTGGCAGTAAAAAAAACTGAATTCCGGTCTTTGTTTACAATTTGTCAGTTAATACAACAAAAAGGCAGTGACATGTAATACAACTTAAAAAGCAAAAAAACATTAAAATGCACAAACGACATAAGACCCCAAAGGTCACAAGGCAAAAGACCCAGAATTGCACAAAAACATCTAAATCACAGAACAGTCCCTAACCAGGTCTGGAAAGCACTGCACATGAACAACTGTAAAAAAAAAAAAAAAAAAAAAAAATGGATTGGGTGGAGAATTAGGTCAACTTTGAGGTTTGATTGAACTCCTGCGTTTGGTATTTATGCTTAATGCAGGCACTGGATATGTTTGGTCATTGTCAAGCAACAGTAGATCACAACATCTGCATAAAATAACAAAATCTGTGATAATGTTGACTTCATTAGTCATCGAAGTTGCAAAAAATTAATGAAAGAAAAAAACACCCTTTTTAAACAAAATTGTGTGCTTAATGATGTATAATTAAAGGCTTCAGGCCCGAAGTCTTTTGATATTTGAGTGACAAATTACCTTTTTCTCAATGACTGCGTTACTTCAGAGGGAGTCAATTCTCTTTACATGTGCCTTCTTCGTTGGGCCAACAACATTCATGTAATCTTTCTTAGTTACTTGGGGAGTAAACCACCCTTGGCTTTTGCGGCGACACTCCAGAGGTTTTTTCATACACAATGTCAACCTTCGTGCATTTAAACCTCTGGGTGAAGAGAAGCAATTTAAAGCATTTTGCTCAAGAACATTAGTGCCGTGACCTGGTGTCAAAGGAGGCAAATGTTTGGACGATAGTTGTTCTTTGTACGTGAAAAGTTGCACGTTGGTGTAGCGTTTCGCATTATGCAAGGGGTCTATTTGCTATCATGTTTTTTTTTTGTGTTTTTTTTCATTCGTTGCAGGTATTGTGCAAGGTGATCACCATCGCCCTTCATTTTTTCTTCATGTCCATGTTCAGCTGGATGCTGGTGGAGGGAATCCACCTCTATCGCCAGGTCATCTCCGTGTTCGAGAGCGAGAAATCACGCTTGTGGGTCTACTTTGCTGTCGGATGGGGTATGTTGATATTCAGTATTTATTTTATTACACACCCAATAGCACAAATAAGTCCGCTATATGTGAGCTATAATAACAATAGGCAGTCCCTCAATGTCAAGGAAGATGTTCTCCACAGTTAAACAAAGTTATTAGGGTTGAGATAGTTGGTGCCTAAGGTGGCTCCGTCGATGACTCAGAAGTCCGATCTGTGAGCCACATACCCTCTAGCAGATGTCACAGGTTGTAGTTAAACGGAGGGTTGGACCATGGAGATGTCTTTCTCATTCCCAATCCTTTCTCAGCTGTCGCTTAGCGGTTGCCTGAGCAAGACGATGTGTTTCAAAGGTAGCAGTGCCTCAGTGCAACTATACGACCTTGTCACATGGGGCCAATTTCATAGAGCCACTTAAGCAAACAATTTGCTTAAGCATGAAAATAGCTCGCTTATTTTACACATGTTACTCGCCAAAATTTCATGACATATACATTGCTTGTGACTGGTATTTAGCTGTTGTTTACTTAGCATAAAAATTTAGTGGAGTCTTGGCCGGTAATCTGATTTTATTATGCCAGGATTTTTTTGCTTAAGCAAAATTTTGTGCTTAAGCAGCTCTATGATCATGAGGCAACTTTTTCTTGCAACTTGGAGGCAACCAACTGCAGTGCATGCAATTGGAACACTTTGGTAGCACAGGAGTAATTATTCAAAACAATGCCTTACAATCCCAAAGAAAAAGATTTGAATATTAAAATGTGAATGCCTTTCCTTCATGGAGATTGTCTGGAACTTATTGTCTGTAAATTGCCTGTGTGACATGGCCCCAAGACTCCAATATTATTATTTTTTATTATAACTAGTGTTGCATGAAAGATGCTCATTCCAAAAACATGATAAATTTGTGCTGCCCATTTAAAGGCACTCTTGACACATTTTTTATTTGTCAAAGACCAGTTATTCTCACTAAGTGTATCCCAACATTATGTATAAAATAACAAACCTGTGAAAATTTGAGCTCAGTTGGTCATTAAGATTGCAAAAAAATAATGAAAAAAAAAACCACCCAAAACTTTGTTGCACAAATTTGTGTGCTTTCAGATGCCTGAGAAAGACTTCAGGCCTGAAGTCTTTCTCAGATTCAAATATTTGAGTGAGAAATTACCTCTTTCTCAAAAATTATGTTACATCAGAGGGAGTCTTTTCTCACAATCTTGTATACTTTCAACAGCTCTCCATTGCTCAATACCAAGTAAATTTGTATGCTAATATAAATTTTGAGTAATTACCGAGCTTGTCCAGTGCCATTTATGCTCTAGTCTGGGGGAGTTGTTCAAAAAAAATTGTTTTCCGTTGATTTTTTTCATTTAGGAATCCCTGTTGTTGTTGTGATTATTGGAACCTCCATCTTCATTTCTGACTACGGAGTAAACACAACGTGAGTACATTTATTATTGGACTCTTACAGTCTTCCGATGAAGGACAGAGTAAACTGGCTGAAACATTCATCTTAGAACCACCAAGAACTTAGTAGAGATCTATCTACATGGTGTCACTGCAAATTGACTGACGTTAAAAAGCCCTCTTCTGGTCACTCACAGGCCGGAGGGGGAATAGACGTGCACTATTTACCGAATTATACCAGTTCATATGTGATTTCTAGCACACCTCGGTCTTAAACGTGAAATAAGAAAAGAAACTTGGAATAGAAAGGAATTTTTGTAGTTGTTGTTTACAGTTCATGTCTAGAGAGGGCGCTGTAACCAGTCAAAAATTAAAAGACTAGTGCCCGCTCGGGCACTTTTCCCGGAAAACATGCGCGCCCGATCACTAGACTATATTAGTTCACCCCACGTGACCTTTTTTCAGCCAATCAGAATACAAAACAAGCAAGAGGTGTTTTATAAATTTGATTAATGACTTGTACAATTACTTGCTTGGTCACAATGTACCGCTTTAATTTGAATTCCTCGGACTATAAAGACAGTTGCTGTGTCAAATGGTTCGGGGCAAGCTTTTTTATGACGACCTCCAGATGAGCAAACCCTGGTACCATTGTGACATACATATCCATTCAGAATCGTGTATGGGTGTTCACCGTCTCTTATATGTTACTAAGCAAAAGCTTGCACCTATACAATCATGTGACAAAGCAACTGTCTCAAACGTCTGAGGAATTCAACCAGTTTCTAAGTTTCAGCGAATGTTGCGAAGAAAGTTATTCACCGTCGATTTTCGTAAGCATCGGTAACATGGTAAAGCATTCGTAAGCGTTGGCAACAATCGTAAAGGCATTGGCAAGCGTTGGTAAGCATTTGTAATATACATGTATTGGTAAGGAGAGGGCCGACTGAGGACGATCGAGGGGTGAGACCGAGATGAGAATATTCACTATCCCGCCGCCATTTTGGACGAACTCAACACGAAATTCAAATATTCATCTTCGCAAGAACATTTGCCACTCTGTGAGAGCAGCATTACGAAGTGCTTCCTATGGGTGTTCACCGTCTCTTATATGTTACTAAGCAAAATCTTGCACCTGTACAATCATGTGACATAGCAACTGTCTCAAATGTCTGAGGAATTCAAATTTAAGTGGTAGAAGCAGTCATTGTACCAGACAATATTCAAATCTATCGCACAATTTGCTTATTGTTATTCCACTATGCAAACCTTCTACTCTTATTTTACATTTATTTATGTCTCTGTAGTGTTATGATGTTTTGAAGTTGGGTTTTTGGGGTCAAAATTTGCTGAGTTGTTGTTCGGCAATTTGTTTGATTTGATGAAGAATATCCTTATGCTACTCTCACACTAGGGAGAATATGCTAGCGAATGTGCTTACGAACGGAAATATTTAACAATCGCTCAAACTTTGCAACATTCGCCGTGTCCTCATGAGTGTTGGTTACAAATTCGGTATGTTCACAAGTCATTGTCCACCTCCTTACGAAGATCGGTCACTTTATGCTGCACTCACAAGGCGAATATGCTTGATAATATGCTAACAGAAGGACATATTTGACAATCGCTCAAACTTCGCAACATTCGCCATGTCTTCGTAAGCGTTGGTAACAAATTCGGAACTTTCACAAATTATTCCCCACCTCCTTACAAAGATCGGTCAATTTAGAAACCGGTTTCTAAGTTTCAGCGAATGTTGCGAAGAAAGTTATTCGCCGTCGATTTTCGTAAGCATCGGTAACATGGTAAAGCATGCATAAGCGTTGGCAACGTTCGTAAAGGCATTGGCAAGCGTTGGTAAGTATTGTAATATATTCGTAAGATATTGGTAAGGAGAGGGCCGACTGAGGACGATCGAGGGGTGAAACCGAGATGAGAATATTCACTATGCCACCGCCATTTTGGACGAACTCAACGCGAAATTCAAATATTCATCTTCGCAAGAACATTCGCCACTCTGTGAGAGCAGCATTACAAAGTGCTTCCTAAATTTCAGCGAATGTTGTGAAGACGGTAATTCGCCATTGATTTTCGTAAGCATTTGGTAAGCCATTGGTACTGTTGGTAAAGCGTGCGTACTATGCGTTAGATATTGGTAAGGAGAAGTTTAAGGACGACCGAGAACATTTCACTATCAAATCGCAACTTTTGGGCGAATTCATAGCGAATTTCAACTATTCATATTCGCAAGAATGCTCGCCCAAGTATGACAGTAGCATTATGTAAGCTGCTTTACCATACTTGCTTTGTCCTTCGGCTGGGACATAAAGCGGTAAGTCTATGTATTTGGATTGGTAGTGCACGAAAAGAACCAAGAACATTTATCATGGAAGAGTATGGGTTAAACCCAGTGTTTCTGGTTCACATATCAAGTACCCTTGTTTACAGGTTGTTTCCTCAGGCTTGGGAGCTACAGTGAAAGAGTATGGGTGAACCCCAGTGTTTGTTTTTTCCTTAGGCTTGGGAGCTACAGTGAAAGAGTATGGGTTAACCCCAGTGTTTGTTGTTTCCTTAGGCTTGGGAGCTACAGTGAAAGAGTAGGGGTGAACCCCAGTGTTTGTTGTTTCCTTAGGCTTGGGATCTACAGTGAAAGAGTAGGGGTGAACCCCAGTGTTTGTTGTTTCCTCAGGCTTGGGAGCTACAGTGAAAGAGTAGGGGTGAACCCCAGTGTTTGTTGTTTCCTCAGGCTTGGGAGCTACAGTGAAAGAGTATGGGTTAACCCCAGTGTTTGTTGTTTCCTTAGGCTTGGGAGCTACAGTGAAAGAGTAGGGGTGAACCCCAGTGTTTGTTGTTTCCTTAGGCTTGGGAGCTACAGTGAAAGAGTAGGGGTGAACCCCAGTGTTTGTTGTTTCCTCAGGCTTGGGAGCTACAGTGAAAGAGTAGGGGTGAACCCCAGTGTTTCTGGTGCACATAGCAGGCACCCTTACTTACAGGTTGTTTCCTTAGGCTTGGGAGCTACAGTGAAAGAGTATGGGTGAACCCCAGTGTTTGTTGTTTCCTCAGGCTTGGGAGCTACAGTGAAAGAGTAGGGGTTAACCCCAGTGTTTGTTGTTTCCTTAGGCTTGGGAGCTACAGTGAAAGAGTAGGGGTGAACCCCAGTGTTTGTTGTTTCCTTAGGCTTGGGAGCTACAGTGAAAGAGTAGGGGTGAACCCCAGTGTTTGTTGTTTCCTCAGGCTTGGGAGCTACAGTGAAAGAGTAGGGGTGAACCCCAGTGTTTGTTGTTTCCTCAGGCTTGGGAGCTACAGTGAAAGAGTAGGGGTGAACCCCAGTGTTTGTTGTTTCCTCAGGCTTGGGAGCTACAGTGAAAAAGTAGGGGTGAACCCCAGTGTTTCTGGTTCACATATCAAGTACCCTTGTTTACAGGTTGTTTCCTTAGGCTTGGGAGCTACAGTAATTATTAGAGAAACACGTTGCCTTGGATCGGCCGAGTTGGTCTTTGAAAAGCGTTTGTAACCGTTTTTTTAAAAATGCATATGGGTAGAAAGATGTTGTAAAAGTAGAATACAATGATCCACACAAACATGCCTCGAAATTGCACCGTTTTCATTTTACCTCGTCGACTAACCCGGTCGCCGGCCATTTATGGGAGCCGATTTTCTACCCTCCGCCAAGGTAGTAGTAAAAAAGCCGGACAGTTCTTTTCGAAACTGAGAAGTCCCGAACAATCCGAAAAATCTGCTTCGTGGTAGTAGAATATATAGCAAGACAGTTCTCTGAAGAACAAACACTACCTGGCAACCCACAAAATAGTAATGTTTTTGTGTTTCTTTTACAGGGCATGCTGGTTGAATCCTGCCGATAGTATCTGGGTTTTCATGGGACCCATAATTCCGACAATTGCGGTGAGTATTTTAAATTTAGAGGGTTGGGTACTATTTGCAGGACGCAAAACACAATGTCCACAGATTTACACTAAACTTATGTGGTTTGAAGATAATAATGGTAGAAAGCCCCTTATTACTTGCTGAGGTGCTGTGGTTTTTGAATAATTAGTAAAATAATGTCACAAAAATAATTTTTTGTTTCAAGGAGACAAATATAATTGTACTTATGTACATGCACCTCAGCAAGTTTTATTTTAAGGGAAGCTTTCTACCATTATTATCTTCAAATCGTGTATGTTTAGTATAAATCTGTGGCCATTGTGTTTTGGTTAATCCTGTATGAATGTAGACTATTTCATATATATACAATAAAACTAACTTGTGGAAATTTTGTTTCAAAAGGGGGTAGCTTTTTTGAGCTATTGATATTTGTCACGGAAACCTGAAGCGGTTATGTCCACCCACCAAGAATAGTCTGTAATTGGAGACTTTCCAACGCTAGGTGGCAGCAGACATACCGGGTAAATTTCCATTGTTTACGTAGTTCTGAACATGCGCATAATTCTGAGAACAATGGATTTACCCGGTAAGTCTGCTGCCCTCTATCGTCCCAGAAAGTCTCCCATTGGAATATGCAATCTGAGAAACAGGTCTACATAGAATGATTCTGAGCATTATTTTAATCCTTTCTCTGTTACAGGATCTATGTACTTTTTGTAGGACAAAAAAACACAATGTCCACAGACTTACACTAAACTTACTCAGTTTGAAGATAATCGTAGTAGAAAGCTTCCCTGAAAATATATTACTTGCTGAGGTGCTGTAGTTTTTGGGAAATGGGTAAAACAATTTCATGAAAATTAGTTTAGCATCTAAAAACGTATTTTCATGACATTGTTTTACTCATTTCTCAAAAACTACAGCACCTCAGCAACTAATATTTTAAGGTACGCTTTCTACTATCATTATCTTCAAACTGTGTAAGTTTAATGCAAATCTGTAGGCATTGTGTTTTGTGTTACAAAAAGTACCAAAATCCTTTAAGGAGAATGGACGATAAAGTGTAGATTCGTGAATAGAATGTACGATCAGAAGGCGAGTACATTGTATCCACGAATCTACACTTTAGAGTCTATTCTCTGGCTTAAACTATTTCCCCCATTGGTTGATAACAGTTTCAATGAATTGGGTTTCTCAGTAGTAACAACACTAGTTAGTCTATCGTATAAGTTAACAAACGATGGTCGGTCACATTTTATAAATATTTTACAACATATAGAGGCATTCTTTAGTGCTTGCAACACTATCTGAGTACAACGTCAGTTTGCTAAGCTAACAATAAATTGTGTTTTTCTAAACTGGAAAAGGTTCTTGTAAATTGAAAGATCACATGTATTCAGCTATAGCCAATGTTTTGTTGCACTTCATCCCATCTTTCAGTTTGGAAAGACAGTAGTTTTCAAGCTGAACTATTGTAATGAAAATACACTCAACTGTAGATTATGTTACGAATCTACGCTTAAGTGTAGATTCGTAACGATCATTATTTTGATCCCTTTCTTTTAGAAGGGAATTGTTTCTCAGAATGCTTTACATTTAGCAGCTGTAGTGCTTTCAACTGTAGATTATGTTACGAATCTACGCTTAAGTGTAGATTCGTAACGATCATTATTTTGATCCCTTTCTTTTAGAAGGGAATTGTTTCTCAGAATGCTTTACATTTAGCAGCTGCAGTGCTTCCTACCAAGAAAGATTCGGAGAAGGTGTTAATCTGGAAGAGCTTTATTTAGGGAAAATAATCAAACACCTCTGATAAATAATTTCCTTACAATTTTGATGTGGTGCTGTTGTCGTATGTCTGAAGTCTTTATTAAAATTTTGCTGTTTTTCTTTTGTTGATATTGCTCTTAATCAATTTGCTCTCATAAATATGTTGTAGTATTAATACAATTTTAAAATTGTGATGTGTTTGTTGTGGCTTGGCACCTCTGAAAAACGGTGTTTAACTGAGAGGTTTCCCCAGGGTAAATAAGAAAAGAAAAAAAAAAACGAAAAAAAAAACGTGTTCTTGCCAAACAACTTTTGAAAGTTCAAAATATGCTGGACCAGTTTTGTGAAATTCTTACAAACAAATTTCAATGAGGATTATTGTACTAAACTTACTAAATTGTATTTTTCCCCTGAAGGTTAACCTTGTGGTGCTGATCATGGTGTCCCGTATTGTGATGTCGGCTTCGAAACTTCAACAAGAAAAACCAGCATTTAATAGTGTCAAGTAAGCCTTTTATATGTCTGAGTGATGTACAGGGTGTCTCAAAAAAAAGTATAGACTTACAAAATAAATGTGATGTGATCAAGCTAGATGAGTCGTATGTCGGCAATATTATTACGGAGAAACAAGTCAAAACAGGACAACAGGGGGTAACATTTTAATTTTTTGTTGTAGATTCAAGTGCCAAAATGTCTCTATTTTACATTGGTGACTTCCTTTCTGATTAACAACATCATCAAGGGGTTAAAATTAGCATAGGAATAAAGTTAGCTGATGTACATTGTGAGAGACAGAAATCAACAAAAGCTTGAAAACAATGTTTGCGAAGGTTTGTTACACGGAAAGTTGTGCACACAAGTTCTCTAAAATTTCCTGTCATCTCAACGGCAAAAATAATTCAAAAGTGATTGAAAACAATCACAACATACCTTTGAAAATGAATACGAGTGTCTCTGTTACCTACAGATAACTTCTGCAACTTAAAATCCTTTTTAAAAATTCAATCACATCACTGTATTCTTTGTTTATAAGATAAGTTTATCACCAAAACCCCTTTCTCTTTGTTTCAGTCACTCATAACTCTTGGTGTTCTCCTTTCACAACTTTTGAACAAAAGGTTGTATGAACATGGAGTTTTCAAAGAAGTAAAGCATACATGTAGCTTTTGCACTTTTCAGATGTATAAACATTTTTTTAAATGACAAGGGTCGACAAACAACTCATCTTGCTTGATCGCATCACGTATGATTCTGGGGAAAAAGGTTTATATGTATGGATAGCTTATGGACTCAACTTTTATATGACACAAAAAAGTTGTGATTGGGTGAGCACTGCTCATTTTTATAAAGGGTATGAAAATTACGTTGCGCAGTAATTAGCCTTCCAATTTGTGAGAGGTAAGTCCTGTGGAGCTTACAAAATTCACTCCAAGATGTCGGCTACTTATTCTTTAGTGAGCAGTGCTCACCCAAGCATTAATTATTTTTCAGACTTTTTGGTGTCATATGAAAGTTGAGTCCATAAACTATCCATACATCTAAACCTTTTCCCCCGAATCATGTATTTTTTATTCGGCAGCCATATCAAAAGTGTTTAGTTTTTTTTGAGGCACAGTATTTTATTATTTTTTTCTTTTTCTGCAGTGAAGGCTGCCCATGCTTTTATCAGCCACAGTCTGGTATAAGAATCTGAGGCTTTGACATTGCAAGAAAGAGTTTGATACGTTATCCTTAATTGTGGCTGTAAATTAATCTAAATAGCCGTGGTATACAAGTAGTTGTAAACACACTCACTTAATCATTTTATAAAAATTTGCAATTCAGTTTGATTGGCACTTTGTGCACCAAGGAACGACTGATTTACGTGTTGTGGCTGAGTGTGTTAGAACACCAGATTCAGACTCTAGTGTTTCTGATCAGCCGAGTTTGGGTTTGAGTCGCTGTCATGACACCTGTGTCCTTGAGCAAGATACTTAACTATTATTGCTGCATCTTTCAGATGGGACAATAAGATGTTTCAAAAGAATTTTTTTAATTTGGTCTACAACCAACTTATTTTGGTGGACAGCATCAACATTTGTGTCCTTAGAAAGACACTTTAGTAAGACACTTTTTACTTGTATTCAGCATTCATAAATACCCCAGACAGTTTCTCCATTTTGATTGGTTGAGAGGACATCACGTGGGGGTGTTTAAACGGATGATATAACCACAGCCAGAAGTGTTTAAACACAGTTAGCCTATGTGTGGTCACTGAATCAGCATAAGGAGTGCACAACTTGGATTACTGACATAATAACCTTGATCATCTCTTTGTACTTTAACCAAGCAGAAAGCTGAATTTATCCCCGAAAGTTTGAGGGTTCTGAAGCTTGGTGGGTTTAAACCACTATTCATAAAAACCGCTGACAGTTTCGCTACTCCTAATTGTATTTTTTAAAACATTTTTTAACAAAAGGGCATTTGTGAATGGGAATAAAAGAGTGGTTACTCATTCTTAAACGTTCGTTTAAAACCTTGCAGGGTCGTTGCCGTGCGCTATCACACGGCAACGACACTGCCGGTTTTAAACGGCCGTTTAAGAACTCGTTGCTACCCTTTTATTCCCATAGTTTAAAACCTCTTCACCACACATTGATTCCCTAGTTGTAAGTCATGCCTGTATGGCTATAATTACTACTGTACTTTTTGTTTCTTCCTAGGGCTGGGTTGCGTAGCTCTTTGCTTCTGCTGCCAATCATGGGAGTCACCTGGATCTTCGGCTACTTTCAGGAGTTAAACGAAGTCTTTCAATATGCATTCGTCACTCTGAATGCTTTTCAGGTATTTATCTGCATTACTAAATGCCGGCTTCATATTTCTGGATCCCTCCCTTAATCCTTTCCCTCTTTTTTTTATATATAAATGGATATGCATTTGTTTGTTCTTGTTTATGCCTCTGAAGAAGATCCGGTTTGGATCGAAAGCTAAGGCCGTCTACCCTACTAATTATATAATAATATTAATAATAGGGGCAACGGGTGATACCACTACACCAACCTGACAGCCCAAATTGTTGTTTGGACTCTGGTTTCACTCAAAATCTTTTGTGAGCGGATCATTGTTGGATTTTTTAAAACAAATTCATAACTGATTGGTGTAATGGACGGAAATGAAAAATCTTATTTGGGAGAAAAAAAGTAAATTGAATTGAATTGTCATGCACGTGTGGGCTATTCTTGTCAGGTAGTTCTTATTGTTGCTAAATTAGTTTTCATACATGTTACAGGCCTTGAACTAATCTAGAAGGAGCACTTTTCCTCGGATAAGGGGCACTTCTATGAGTAAAATGTAAATTTGTATTGGAACCTTGCAGAGGGCACCAACGCAAAAGCACAGGGCCCAATTTCATAGAGCTGCTCAGCACAAAAATTTGCTAAGCATGAAATTTCTTCCCCGATAAAAACAGGATTTCCAGCCAAATTTCCACTTGTTGCATAGTGCTTGTTACTGGTATTCAGCTTTTGTTTGCTTATCCTGAAAATCACATGGAAATTTGGTTGGTAAACCTGTTGTTATCAAGGAAGAAATTTCATGCTAGGCAATTTTTTGTGCTTAGCAGCTCTATGAAATTGGGCCCAGGTCACCGCGGCAATTGCTGTGGGTGCTGAGGGTTATTTCGAAGCCTGCTGTTGTAATAACTCAAGTTATATTTTGTTTAATACTTTTTCAAATTCTGTGTTTTTGTAGGGGTTCTTCATGGCCCTGTTCCACTGCTTCATGAGTACTGAGGTATGTAAAGACAATAGTTGTTAAAGGCAGTGGACACTATTGGTAATTACTCAAAACAATTATCAGCATAAAACCTCACTTGGTGTTGAGTAATGGGGAGAGGTTGATAGTATAAAAAATTGTGAGAAACGGCTCCCTCTGAAGTGACGTAGTATTCGAGAAAGAGGTTATTTTCCACGAATTTGATTTCGAGACCTCAGATTTAGAATTTGAGGTCTCGAAATCAAGCATCTGAAAGCACACAACTTCGTGTGACAAGGGTGTTTTTTTTCTTACATAGTTATCTCGCAACGCCGACGACAAAAAGACACTGGACACCTTTGGTAATTGTCAAAGACCATTCTTCTCACGTGGTGTATCTCAACAAACGCACAAAATAACAAACCTCTGAAATTTCACGAGAATAATGGGAGAAACAGCACCCTTGTCGCACGAAGTTGGGTGCTTTCTGATGCTTGATTTCGAGACCTCAGCTGAGGTCTCCAAATCAAAACAAATACTTTACTGAGAAATTACTTCTTCCTCAAAAACTACATTACTTCAGAGGGAGCCGTTTCTCACACTGTTTTTTTTTGTTATCAACAGCTCACCATTGCTCGTTATCAAGTAGGTTTTTATGCTAAAGGTTATTTTGAGTAATTACCAATAGTGTCCAACGACTTGACCAGGGAGGATCGGACTTTTGAGAAATGACAAGTGCTTTCCATCTTTTGTTTGTGAAGCTATTTCTGCCGAAAGCAAGGCAAGAAATTGTTGTCATTTTACAATTTGTGTCACCCATGTTTCCTCGCACCAAATTATCTAATGCATACATTGAAAATGATTTTGTTGTAGAAAGTACATCACCACATTTTCTTTTAATGCAATTTTACTTTCTGTTGTTATTTTTCAGGAAGAAAGATGCCAAAATACATGTAGAATGAGATATACTTTTTTTTCAATTAAATTCAAAAATGGTTTATTAAAACATGTCTCGCAGTTAAAAACTGAGTTGCACATGTCAACATCATGTTAAAAAAATTACATCAAATAGAAATTACCAAAGAAAAGGATATTAAACAAGATATTAAGTTTGGTTGAGCTGCATGTATAGCACCCGTATTCAAAAATTTGGCAATAAAATCTACACAATCATATTTTTTGAAAGTTTCACCCCTGTTGGCATAATTTGGCTCGTTTCTCTGTACTGATATTTCTGACAAACAACTCACTTAGCTTGATCGAATCACACTAAACTTCTTGTCTTGTCATTTTCTTTGATATTCGCAAGCTTCAGCCATGATGCCAGGTTTGCAAACTTTTTGTGTTGTGGGACCATGCAATATCAAGTTGAACGACCTTTCGACTGTGTTCTTTCTCTGTGACATTTGATACTCCTGACCATCAGCCGTGTCTCGGATCAATGCATAGTGGACAATATTTTGATTTATTCTAGGGGAGATCTGTGCTGGGCGACACAATGTATTTTGCTCAGAGTGCAGGGCTAAAACTTGTGGGTTCCGGCAGGCCAGCCCAGCACACCGCCCACCGTGGCTACAACACTGCTCCAGGGATTATCAAAAGGAGACAAGTCAACATTACAATGTTCCTCCTTAAATTTGGAGCATGGTTTCAGACATTTTAGTAAGCGATCACTCTCACACCTGGAAGGGCATAGCAAAGTACTCCCTTATGCTTTCAGGTGTTAGTGCTTAAATTTGGAGCATGGTTTCAGACATTTTAGTAAGCGATCACTCTCACACCTGGAAGGGCATAGCGAAGTACTCCCTTATGCTTTCAGGTGTTAGTGCTTAAATTTGGAGCATGGTTTCAGACATTTTAGTAAGCGATCACTCTCACACCTGGAAGGGCATAGCGAAGTACTCCCTTATGCTTTCAGGTGTTAGTGCTTAAATTTGGAGCATGGTTTCAGACATTTTAGTAAGCGATCACTCTCACACCTGGAAGGGCATAGCGAAGTACTCCCTTATGCTTTCAGGTGTTAGTGGGGTGCAGTTCTTGTCATGTAGTCGTTGTTAGATACCGTCGAATGATTGTGTCTTTTTTAACAGGTTAACAACGCCCTCAAACAGAAGATCCGACGTGTGAAGGACAGCAGCATGGGTGGCGCCTCATCTGTGGACTCGGTAAGAAATCTCAAATTTTGTTACAGCTTTCCTCCCAAATCATGAATTTCATTTACAGCATCTGATCGGAAAAAAACCCAAATTGAAGTATATATGTCCTTTGAATCCTGACGGCCTTGCTAACACAGGGCTTTTGAACTGACATGGTACGTGAACATAAGCTGGTGAAGCAAAAAAGAAAACAAAGCATGAAAAACAAATAATAACGGGTCCTCATTTTTTATAACCACGTTTCGAGGGGAGCTTGCATTTTTGCGTGGACTTGATTTCTTTTTTCATTTTTGATGTTTAAACAAATGCCATTCCTAACCCCAGCTCCATCCTAAATGCCTCATGACTGCTGACAAAGCCCCACTGTACACGGTTATTTCACCATTGGACATCGGAGATGATCTTCTGTATGACATGAAATAGCTGGGTGAGTGAGTGGTCAGTCTCTGATCAAAATCAAATCCAAAAAAACTCAAAACAAAACAAAATCAGCTAAAATTTCTGGAAGTTTTTTTGACGAAAAACTTGTTGCTGTGTCGGTGTACGTGACAAAATTTCTGGTGGTGCACATTTTTTTAAACACTTCACTACTGTCTTTGTTCACGCCTTCATTCAGCATAATATACATCACCAGCAATTTCACTTGCCATAGTATTTTTTTTAGTAGCGTGGTTTTTTATGTGACACTTACACCAAGCCAAAAAATTACAAATTACGATTTGCTGCAAATCACACTTTTAAACTTGCTTTTTAATTGTTGCTTGAGAAATTCAGTGGTAAAAAAAAAACACACCTACAAATTGTGTATAAAAGCAGAGATTGCATTGAATGCATTTAGCATGGAGGCTGGAGCTAAGGCACACACACTAGCCATGTCTGAAATGGTTGTTGAATGGCTGTGGCTTAAAAGACTGAATTAGTCATCGCGACTTTATTTCTGCCCATGTAGCGTATCGCCAAACATGACCAATTCAGACACGGCTTCTTCTATTCTCCGCTTTATCTCATCTCTGGCACATCCACAATGGGGGCGACGGGTACAGGTGGGGGTCGGGGGACAGGGATGTCTATTTATTATGAGGCTTGCGACCCACAAATATATAAGATTAATATATTTCATCTTTATCCCTTCCCGATCCCCCCCCCCCCTCTAGAAAAACATTTTAAAACAAAAGCAAGAAGGAAGATTTAATGCACACAGAAAGGTGACAGTAGATTTTTAGTGGTCTATCACTAACCAAAATCACAGCTTCATTGAAAAAAAAAAAAAATTTTGAAAACAACAGAAAGAAAGAAGAGTTATTTCACATAGAAATATATCAGTAAATTTTCTAAGTGGTCTATCACAAACAGAAATGAAAACTTCTTTGAGCAACGCCTCTCTGAGCCCCAAAATAATTTCCCTACCCAACTTGCTTCTCTCTGGTTCCTGCAGTCCAAAACAAATTCTTCATGGTGCAGTTGTGTTTGTTACAGCACCAGTCTGAAAACTGAATCTGATGGTCGGACCCCTTGAATATGACACATAAGGATGTGTCCGAAACGAAGACGTCAGCTAAAGCTACGGCTAGATCGTATGTGTCTGCCTATTCTTCAACACAGGCAGATGCACTGAGCGAGCTAGCTGTAGCAGTAGCCGAAGTGGCCGTTTTTGGACACGACCTACATGAAAGCATACACACAGCACCCTCATTGAGGTCAAAAGAAGGCTCATGATTGGTTGGCAGTTGTATCTGGTCCATGTGTCTTAAATCCAAGCAATAAATGTGACTGGCTTTAGCAAAACCCTAAACTTTGACTGAAAAGGGGATTTTTTTTGTATTTATCGTGAAAATTTAAAGTACTACCAAACTACTGCCAGAATCTAGAGAAAAAGCTCTAATGTGGTGACATTCTTTGAATCTGAAATTGGTCCCAGGGGTCTATCTTTGCATGGCTCAAGAGAAGGGAAGTTTGGGGTTTTGTAGAGAGGGGTTTCAAATGGATGTGTCAGGGGTAGCACAATAGGGATTAGTGAATTTGTCTTTGTCCACAAGTTATAGTTCTACGCTTTACAAGTCAGTACGCTTCTTTTGCTTGTTTGTTGTCGATGCTGTTTTGATGTTTAGGAAGCCATTTACAATTATCATCATTTTCAGTAGAACCTTATTATAATGTCAGAAGAGTGAACTCTACTCCAAATGTAAGGGGAAAACTTGATGAGTTGTCTTTTCTCTGATTTCAAAAGTCTGTTGTTTTCTTGTTTGGAAAATTTTGTCTTCTTCTTTTGGGGGGGACATGATTTGATTTATGGTTGAAATCATACTGAGGAGAATTAAGTTTGAATAGCTCTAGAAATAAAAAGAAGTTCTTTGGAAAATTATTTTTAAGGATACTGACCAAAGTGTATGGTTCAATTTTGAAAGTGATGATAACCTTTGAACGGTCTCTTACTCTGTGAGTAGTTACCAGGGGTCGATTTCCCAAAGGGATAGAACCAGTAACTGTTCATACATGTAACTTAGTACTTGTCCTATTTCTTAGCATTGCCTAGGACTAGTCCTAAGTTAAAAATAGTATTTTGAAATCGACCCCAGGGTCACAAATTCGTTTTGAAAAAAACCCATAGCAATATTTCAAAGTATTTTTCTACTTGACCACAGCATGCAGTGGTATAGTTGAACACTTTTCTCTTGAGTAGTAGTTACTGCACAGCAGTAGGGTGTTGAGTAGTACTCGACTGCAAGTACTTGGGCCCTCGACTGTGAGTTGAGGTTACTGAGTACCGGAGTGCCGAGTTATCTGATGGTTGCCCCTTTCATATAGAGAGACCAGGGGTGGATTTCACAAAGAGTAAGGACTAGTCTTATCTTGAGTTAGGACGAGTACTTAAGACTAGCCATGCGTTTTTAACATCTCCTAGGACTAGTCCTAACCTAACTCTTAGTGAAATCGACCCCAGGGACCTATTTCACAAAGATACTGATCCTACCTGTGAATCAATCTTAAATTGCAATGTGTGATGTTACAATACATATTACTATGGTAATGTTGAGAACTCATCTTAAGATGCGTCTTCTTGCTTTGTGAAATCGACCCCAGCTAACCGTATTATTTGTTTTGCTATTTTTGGGGGTCAAGTTTTTGTTTACTATTGTCAAACTGAGCATTGACAAGGGACCATTTTCTTAGCTGGCACAATTTTGCTAACTAGAATAAGGTTACCAGCTAAAATATCATATCACATTCACCCGCCTTGACTGGTTTCCTGCTAAGCAAGAAAATAATTATGCAAAATGTTCTGCTTAACAAGCTTAGTGTGTAATTCAAATTCGTAGCACTGCTAACGTAATTAAGCTGAAGAAAGGCATGCTAACCGTTAAGTGCTGCTTACTGTAAACAAACTGATTGATTTAACAATGCAGAGGCCCTGAAAAAAAATGCAAGCTTGCTGCTTAATTGCTAACCTATGAAACACACTTTCGTTTATCACATTTTCCCGCTTGAATTATCAGACATACATGTATTTGTTAAGAGTTAAACAAAAACAGCTATGCGAAATAGGGTGTTGCCAGTAATTGCCTGTGTGCTGTTCAGAGTGAAAACCAGCAGGAAATTTGTATTGGAACTTTGCAAAGGGCACTACAGCAAAAGCACAGGGCACCACGGCAGTTGTGGGTGACGTGGTGAACAAGGCCGTATCAGAATTGTTGGCTACGGCTAGGGCTATGACTGTTTCTAAGGACGTCCTGTACTCGGCGTGGTGATCCGGCCGTAGCCGTAGCCAAAAATTCAGACACAGCTTGAAGCTACATGTAGGTGACATGAGCTGCATGTGCCGACTACATTGCGCATTATAGTAACCATCAAAATATGATGTCAACATTGCTGCTTATCTCCAAGTCCCTTTTTATAAAATATGTAACTTTTTTATCGCCTGTGCACACTAACAGTACTTGGGCCAATTTCATAGCACTGCTTATTGGTAAGCAACTTTTCGTGCCAACTATAGCAGAAATTTTTGCTTAAGCGTCAGCAATGATATCAATAGAAAATCATAGAAAGCATTATATGATAGCAAGAAAATTAGGCCATTGGCTTTAAAGGCAGTGGACACTATTGGATATTACTCAAAATAATTATTATAAAAGTAAAACCTTTTTTGGTGACGAGTAATGGGGAGAAGTTGGTGGTATAAAACATTGTGAGAAATGGCTCCCTCTGAAGTGCCATAGTTTTCGAGAAAGAAGTAATTTTCCACGAATTTGATTTCGAAACCTCAAGTTTAGAACTTGAGGTCTCGAAATCAACCAAACAAACGCACACAAACTTCGTGTGACAAGGGTATTTTTTCTTTCATTATTATCTCGCAAGTTCGATGACCGATTGGGCTCAAACTTTCACAGGTTTGTTATTTTATGCATATGTTGAGATACACCAACTGTGAAGGCTAGTCTTTGACAATTACCAATAGTGTCCAATGCCTTTAAACAGGTTCACCATGGATTTGCATTGTTATGTCATTCATTTTCATACAGTAAAATCGTCAGAAGGTTAGGCTGTGTCCGAAATGGCAACTTTGGATACAGCTACTAGATCAGCGCGTCTGCCGGTCTTAAAGAATAGGCAGATGTGCTAAGTCGTTAGTGTTTCACTAACGCAGCTCTTTAAAATAACCCTGGTTCGCAACATAAGGGAAGATTGTTGCTGTTGCAAACTGCGCACCAACCAAAATGACCTGTGGTATAAATTAAAAATGTTTTGGCCCTAGAGGTTCCTCATGCCTCTGAGATTGACTCTGCGCTAGGGTTTCTGCATGAAACTAAGGAGCAACAGTGTCTCTTCTTGTCTTTAAGGTGCTTTTTTGTGTTTTTGCCTCTCTCTGCTGTCCTTTATTTGTTGCTGTATTTTTACAGTTATTAAAGGGGGGCACCAAAGTGAAGTTCACAACTTTTTTGTTCATTAGGTCTCGATGAACATGAGAAAAAAAAAAAAAAAAAAAAAAAAATCCGACATTGGAGCTGCTCTTTAAAGATATTGCATTATTGGTTCGGAAAAGATAATTTTGTTCCTAGCCTCTTGTTTTCAACGATCACAATCTGCAACCAAATTTTGAAAACTTTATTAAGCATGGTAGTGATGTATGTCAACGGGGGATTTAAATGTATACACAGCCACTGGGCTTATCATGATTGGAGTTTAAAACAAATAAATCAGGAATTTGGGGGAAAAATTTATATTGTGGTTTTTTGGGGGACAAAGACTTCTCATGACAATTTGTAGTGATGAAAGGTTAATCAATGGAAGGATTTATTGTTATTGCCATTACATACTGCGGGGCCTAATTTAATGGAGCTGCTAAAACAGACAATTTTACTGTCCAGTTTTCAAGCAAAACTTAGCAGGAAGCTAGTCAAAAACGGTGTGTGTGATAGGTTACTTTGGCTGGTAACCTTGTAAGCAATAATTGTTTTGTGCTTAGCTACTTTGTTGTGCATTTAGCAGCTGTATGAAACTGACTGGTTTCCGTCTTAGTTTTTGCTTAGCAGAGAATTGCAAAACAAACTTTGTTGCTTAATCAGGTCTATATGAATAGGGTTGGAACTCACTCTCTTGTTGATGATTCTAATAGTGCACTTTTATTTTGGTTTTTGTTTAGCAATCGCACAAGCCAGCAATGTTTACGAGCGGAATAAGAAAAGTCAAGGTCTCCCCATCACAAACGGACGACACGGATGGTTTCTAATGCACAGGTTTGATGTTTTAAAATAGTTATATAATATATCATATCTAAAGAAGGTCCGGTTTGGATCGAAAAGCTAAGGCCATCTACCCTATTAATTATATATCATATCTAACCGTAAGTAGAATCATATAGGGTACTGTTTATTTTTTCTTGAATAATATAATATATATACTTAAGTAAAGTTGTTGTTTTAAGAAGTATGGTTTTTATTTGAGGAAACACATGAAGTAGTGTTTTGTGATTTGGAGCCATCTTTGATGGAAGGAAGTACATCGTATGGAGTTCTGAATTGAAGCGGTACTCTTCTCTTTTTTTTTACCCCTCAAAAGAGTACGGGCAAAGCTACAGTGCTTTATAATACTCAATTGATAGTTTCCGCTTGATGCCGTGCAGTGTCAATTCAGCCATCTTTAGCAGCGATTTTAGTCATTTTTTTGGAACGCACAACTATGCATTATGGGACTATTCTGCATGCAGCAATCGGCATGCAGGAGTTAGGCCGGATCCGAATTGGCGGCTACGGCCACGGCTACGGCCGGATCGCTGCGTCATCATGCATTTAAGTATAGGACGCCGTTAGGAGCACCCCTGGCAACAGTCGTAGCTGCAGCCGTTGCCACCAATTTGGACACGACCTTAAACTTGTGAAGCCTTGGTTGAAGTACTTGGCGACTTGGACAAGCCGGAACGCTTGACATTGCCCTTGTACAAAATCAAAGATGGCGTCTATCGGGAACTGTATCTATAGACTGAGCTTCACCCTTTCTTGTGTGGCCAGTCACAGCCACAACTGAGCAAATTAAACCTCTAGAGAACATTTATTTCAGTATATGTATCACACATACATGGCTAAAGCTAAACAATTTATACCCATTAGAGGGCGGGGGGGGGGGGGGAGTCAAGCCTGGAATTATACAAAGGCCACAGAGGCCCTGGTCTTAGCCTTGGTACCCCTTCAAAAGTTTCCCATTGACTCTAGGATATTCCAAAGCGCCGTCTTAAAACGAAAACGGCCGCTCAAAGATGATTTGGAATAATTGTCAAGTCAGGACCCAACTTTTGCTTTAACTTCTTTTCGTTTCGTGGAAAAGGGTCAATTTTGTGACTGTTGCAGTAGTCATTTCAGACTTTTATTTTAAAATTCAAAAGACTCGGCCTTTATTTTAAAATTCAAAACCAACCATTCAATATATCAATTTCAAAACCAACCATCCACAATCTTTATATATCAATGTGAAGAACTCCATTAGGTGTACAGCTGTACAGAAAGAGAATTTTAAAGTGTGTGTTATGTTGAGAGGTTTTTAACTCGGATTAGTGCATTTGTTCAGTACTGCAAGGTCCTCTTAATAATTTGTTTGAATTTCATTGAAGTTGGTTCAATATTGCAGAAGGCTTGATGACTTCTTGACAATTTGCTCGATTTTCATGAAGTTAATTCACACATTCCAGAAGGCTTGGTGTAATCTTGACAATTTGTTGGATTTTCATGAAGTTAATTCACACATTCCAGAAGACTTGGTGTAATCTTGACAATTTGTTGGCTT
Organism: Asterias rubens; assembly: GCF_902459465.1. Classification (NCBI taxonomy): domain Eukaryota; kingdom Metazoa; phylum Echinodermata; class Asteroidea; order Forcipulatida; family Asteriidae; genus Asterias; species Asterias rubens. Next base: position 7,520,330 of record NC_047070.1, on the reverse strand, counting down.
TTCATGAAGTTGGTTGCAGAAGGCTTGGTGAATTCTTGACATATGAGAGAGAAATTTAATTAATATTATTAGTGCGTCCGAACAGGTTGTTTGAAACACATTTCAGAAGGGCTTGGTGAACTCTTGAGAGTTTGTTTAGATATCATCAAGTTGGATCATTATTCATTGCAGAGGGCTTGATGAACTCTTGACGATTTGTTTGAATTTTTTTAAAGTTGGTTCAGGATAGTGTAGAAAGCTTGGTTAATTCTTTACAATTTGTTTGATTTTGATGAAGTTGGTTCAACACATTTCAGAAGACTTGGCGAATTCTTGGCAATTTGTTTGAATTTTATGAAGTTGGTTCTACAACTGCAGAAGACTTGGTGCCTCTTTGATACTTTACTTGAATTTGATGAAGTTGGTTCAACACATTTCAGAAGGCTTTGAGAATTTTTGACAGTTTGTGTGAATTTGCTTAAATTTGAGGAAGTTGGTTCAATCAAAAGGCTTGATGAATTCTTGACAATTTGTTCGAATTTGTTCATGAAGTTGGTTCAACATATTGCAGAAGGCTTGGTGAATTCTTGACAATTGTTTTGAATTTCATGAAGTTTGTTCAACACATTCTTTTATGAATTCTTGACAATCTTTTTTAGTTTCTTGAAGTTAGTTTAACACAGAAGGCAGAAGGCTTGGTGAATTCTTGGCAATTTGTTTGAATTTCATGGATTTGGAGCAACATATTTTAGAAGGCTTGATGAATTGAGTTTGCTTGTGATGTCATTTCAAAGGTAGTTGTTTTGCAAAGATAAACATAACTGCATTTGCGAGATAAGCAATACTGTGCTATTTGATTTTTTAACTTTACCCAGATTTAGAGCCATTGTTTAAAGGAACACGTTGCCTTGGATCGGTCGAGTTGGTCTTTAAAAAGTGTTTGTAACCGTTTGTTATAAAGTGCATATAATTAGAGAGATATTTTAAAAGTAGAATATAATGATCCACACAAGTATCACTCGAAATTGCGTGGCTTTCCTTTTACTTTGCAAAATAAATGGCCGACCGCTGGAAAAGAAAAACCACGCAATTTCAAGGCAGATTTGTGTGGATCATTGTATTCTACTTTTAAAATATCTTTCTAACCATATACATTTTATAACAAACGGTTTCAAACGCTTTTCAAAGACCAACTCGACTGATCCAAGGAAACGTGTTCCTTCAAATGAAATTTTAAATAAGAATCTTACAGTACTGAGTGGACAAGGCATGGTTTCCTCAAACTGCATATAATATTGTAGCTGTTGACTAGAATACTTTGAAACACTGCTTTGCAACAATGTTTCATGTGGATAAAAAATAAGAACGTGAGGCCGTGTCCGAAACGGCGACTTCGGCTACAGCTACGGCTAGATCGCGCGCGTCTGTTGTTCTTCAACACTGGTAGATGCGCTGATCTAGACGTAGCTGTAGCCGAAGTCGTCGTTTCGGACACGGCCTTATTGTAATATACTGGTGCGCAAATATAAACCAAATGTGTGTGGTATTGATGCTTTCATGCTGTTGTTGCTTTTAGATTTATTTAAAGAAAATGTGTGCTCAGTAAACGTTCATAGTTTGTGGTATGGTCTTTGAAAACGTTTTTGAAGCAAACTTATCTGATAGTCAGCAAACCTTTACAGCTTTCAAACAACAAACTTGATTTAATTGCTTATTTGTGAACAAGCTCTGTTTTTTAAATTATCAGAATCTCATAAAAAAAATTAAAAAAACATCTTATGAATTCGGTTCCAAATTCAAACTCTTGAATTATTATTAATAACAATAACAACAATAAAGGAGACTTGCAATGCCATGCCTGTCATATGGTGACACTCCTGGCGCAGAAAACCCTAACTAAGCTTACATCTTGGAACCATATACAAATAAACAGAAGGTGAAACAACTGTTTAGAAGAGATTGGTTTTGAGTTCTTTCTTGAAAGTCAGGTAGGAAGTCTTCACTGGAGCACTTTAGCATTAGGAAGTTTGGGTAAACCCTTCTACGAATGTTGTATACTGATTATCTTGTCAAAAAGTTCAGTGTTTGCGAATTTATTTAATTGCATAAGTATATATTTTTTGCACCGAATGTAAATACACAAACCATATATTTAAATTTAGAAATACCATTAGCCAAAAATTGTCTTAGTCCATTTTAACATTTTACTTGACTTAAAGGCAAAGTATATACCTTTGGTTTTTTTAACCGTTCGATTGTTTAACCTATACACTAAAACTAACATGTGAAAACTTTACTTTCAAAAGGTCTCGTTTTTGAGATGTCCCCAAAAATCTGGAGTGGTTATGTCCACGCAAAAGAAAATCTTCAGTAATGCTTCTCAAATTCAAATATTAGGGGCAAAAAACTGATATCTTTCTACACAATTATTCACCTTACGTTGAAGTGAAATGTTTCTCAAAATTCTCTGTACTATCGAAATCTGCTATAGGCTTTCTAACCAAATGTTTTTATTGCTCTTGGTTCTAAGAGAGATGACCAAAGGTATACCTTTCCTTTTATACTAAAACCAAATCCTTTATTGACACCCATCTTGGGTTTTAGATACTTCAAAACCACCATTTTGTGATTTGTAAACACTTTAACGCAATCGAACAACATGACATGCCAAAATTACACAGTATTGTAAAAAGTCAAATGTTTATTAAGAATATAAATAAAAAAAACGGAAATCTGATTTCATTCAACATGTCTTTGATGTATATATGATCATGTATACCATACAAGACTTTATTTGTATCAACTGTTTGTACTATTGTAAATGCAGTTCAAGCTTTTGGAATTAACAAAGTAATATCTGTAACATTTAGCTAGCTTTAAAAAAAACTTCATGTTAGTATTTTTCAGAGGTTACTTAGTCCTCTCTCAATACATTTTAACCCTATCAACCCCTAAACTCTTCAAAATCCAACGACAGTTACTGTTTTATTTTGTTGGATTGAGGTTAACTAAGTGTGGTTATTATGAGATCAGGCATATACACCATCAACATCCAACCGTTTGGGTGTTTAGCTACCATTATTTGGTGTTGGATTTTGTTAGAGTGAGGAAGGATTGTAATAAATCACTCACGGGATCAGGCATACCTCCATTATCAGAGTCCAACAGTTTGGGTGTTGAGCTACCATTTGGTGTTGGATTTTGTTAGAGTGACGAAGGATCTTAGTAAATCACTCACGGGATCACGTACACCTCCATTATCAGAGTCCAACAGTTTGGGTGTTGAGCTACCATTATTTGGTGTTGGATTTTGTTAGAGTGAGGAAAGATCCTGGTAAATCACTCACGGGATCAGGCTTATACCACATCTGAGTCCAACAGTTTAGGTGTTGAGGTACCATTTTACCATGTTGGATTTTGTTAGAGTGAGGAAGGATTGTAATAAATCACTCACAGGATCAGGCATACCTCCATTATCAGAGTCCAACAGTTTGGGTGTTGATGAGGTACCATTATTTGGTGTTGGATTTTGTTAGAGTGACGAAGGATCTTAGTAAATCACTCACGGGATCAGGCTTATACCACATCTGAGTCCAACAGTTTAGGTGTTGAGGTACCATTTTACCATGTTGGATTTTGTTAGAGTGAGGAAGGATTGTAATAAATCACTCACAGGATCAGGCATACCTCCATTATCAGAGTCCAACAGTTTGGGTGTTGAGGTACCATTATTTGGTGTTGGATTTTGTTAGAGTGACGAAGGATCTTAGTAAATCACTCACGGGATCAGGCTTATACCACATCTGAGTCCAACAGTTTAGGTGTTGAGGTACCATTTTACCATGTTGGATTTTGTTAGAGTGAGGAAGGATTGTAATAAATCACTCACGGGATCAGGCATACCACCATTATCAGAGTCCAACAGTTTGGGTGTTGAGGTACCATTATTTGGTGTTGGATTTTGTTAGAGTGACGAAGGATCTTAGTAAATCACTCACGGGATCAGGCTTATACCACATCTGAGTCCAACAGTTTAGGTGTTGAGGTACCATTTTACCATGTTGGATTTTGTTAGAGTGAGGAAGGATTGTAATAAATCACTCACAGGATCAGGCATACCTCCATTATCAGAGTCCAACAGTTTGGGTGTTGATGAGGTACCATTATTTGGTATTGGATTTTGTTAGAGCGACGAAGGATCTTAGTAAATCACTCATGGGATCAGGCTTATACCACATCTGAGTCCAACAGTTTAGGTGTTGAGGTACCATTTTACCATGTTGGATTTTGTTAGAGTGAGGAAGGATTGTAATAAATCACTCACAGGATCAGGCACACCTCCATTATCAGAGTCCAACAGTTTGGGTGTTAAGGTACTGTAATGGTGTTGGATTGAAATCATTCAAAGTCTAACTGCATGTTTTTGCTTGATTCTTTTTACCAAGGACTGAACTTAATATTATGCTTTACATTAGATCAATGGAGTTGGGGTTGATTTTAGAACTAGAGGGCGTACATATAAACAACCAAAGACCCAAATACCCATTGCACAAGCACTAACTGTTGAACTAGGTGCATGCTGGTCTAGCATGCTGGTCTAGCTAGCGATCAAACTTGATCGCTAGCTAGACCAGCATGCACCTCATTCTACTCCTAACGCATGCGTACCAAGTATTTGCGATAAGGTCTATTAAGTGAAACGACCCAACAGGAAGCATTGTTGGCCATTGAGAAAATGGTGATGACCCATCGTATAACACAAAGTCATGCACTAGTTCACACAACCACCATTTTGTAAGTGGACATCTCTATGGATGCATCCGTTTAGCTTCCCTGGGTCGACCCGGTCTGCCCCAGGTGCGTTCAAATAGCTTTGACGTCATTCCAGGGGCTCACCCGGGTCAGCCCCTAGTGCGCTGCTTGCGGAGTGGGTCACTTGGGGGCTTGCCCCGTCACCACGTGAGCGGTGAGTGATCGTTCGTTTAGCTCTTGTCAGGGGCTCACCCGAGGGAGCACCTCAGGGTCGACCCAGGGAAGCTAATCGAACACACCCCATGTTATTGACCCGTAGGGATTCAGCTTGTGTATTATAGAGTGCCCCCTCTAGTTTTAGTATTTAACTCTATGGGTTAAATTGATCTTGTAAAACAATAATATGAATCCAGCTTTTTGTGCTGTGAGCAAAAAACAAAATACACACATTGTCTGGTTCTCAAATTCAAAGTGAGATCACAGTGCAAAAAAGATGATCAAAACCTGTTGTACATGTAGCTGCTTTATTGAGAGAAGTAATTGTTTGTAATGTGTTGATTTTAATAAATTAATGGATTGATCTTAATTAATTATATTGTATTATGGTAACCCACGCTCTGCTGTCATAAATCTGGAATGTTCATTTACTATTGGTTTAGGTCTCATAATTCAAAGTAGTCCCATAGACATGTACCTACCTTGTAGGAAATACTTTATGTTAAAGCGCCTTGAGCGTCACTGAGTGAGACTCTGCATATTGTCAGTTTCCATAAACATTGTTCAAATATAAAACTCACGCTATAGTATGAAAGAAGAAAATGCAACGAACTGGGTCCAATTTCATGGCTATTGTTAGCAAATTATCAGTGCTTGTAGAAGCAGGGAATTCTGCGCTTATGTGAAGCGCACTTCACAGGTTAGCAAGAAATTTTGGCTTGTGTGTGCGTGTGTACTCCTCATTTACTAGGCATTCTACGCTTACACATCTAGTGCAGAAATTCGGCGCTTGCAAAGTAAGCGAAGAATAGTTATCGTAAGCGCAGAGTTTGACGGTAAGCAGAGCCATAATTTGGGCACTGGTAGATAGTGACTGCAGAGCCGACGGGTTACCTGTTTTTAAATATTTTGTTTTATTATCAAGGTAATCCAATGCGATTTAAACCTTGTTAATTAATGAATTGCCAATCAGTGCCTTTATGATCGAGTAGCAATAATTAATTAATGCACAGTTAATCTTTTTTTCGCACTGTAATTATAAGCTTATGTATCAATCAATGATGAGTCAATGTTGCCATGATGGTAGTAGTTTTTGTATATCATCGGGTATTGAAGTTCTTCTAACCTTTGGTAGAATGCTATCCTTCAACCATGTATTGTGAATATTATTAACTCTTTTAGTAATTGGATATACCAAGCACTCATAGAGGTTTAAAAAAAATTCTATACCCAACCGCTTCATTAAATCCCCATGTATACATTCCATGCTAAATTGCTCCATTGTTCCCAACTATCAAGATTTCTAATCTGATGTACAGCTTATGATTGAAGTAAACTTTGTGGGGTCTGGTTTACCACTGACATTTTACCAAGCTCCCCCCCCCCCCAATTTACCCCAACCAGGCCCGTATGCTTCGGGTTTGACAGAGCAAGGGCACCAAGGCTCCTTTGTGAAGAGCACTCCATGAGAAAATTGTAAATTTCTGCTGGAGCATTTCTAGGGCACCTAGGCAATGACGAGGGGGCAACAAGGCAATCGCCATCAGGCCTGCCCAATACCATTCCATTAAACAATTTTGCATGTACCCTTAGATACCATTCCACTAATCTATCTTTTATACTTACTGATATTGATATATTATAGTACCAAAGTATTTACCCCTTGCATGACATGCATTTCTCCTCCCCACATTGCTTGCCTACCCACAGGGATGTTAAATTTAAGACTTTTATCTGAAACTCAGACTTTTCAAACCAGTCTTGTGAGGAAAATCAGCTGTTATTTTTGTCCACAAGATAAGAATTCCTACTCTTTGAACTACTTTTCTTGTTCCGAGAACATGTTTCTCAGAGTTCTGTGAACCCTGAGCCCCCAGGGGCTACTAAAAGGTAGACATGCCAACATTTCAATATCCGTCTATAATTTGGATGGCACATGAGGCATTTTTTGTCAACAGTGACCTTAACCCCTGTACATGTACATAGGAAGAAGAAAAAGCAGCATAGCTTGGTATTTAATTAGTAAATAAATCAAATCATTGACTGATGCAAAAGCGTCATGTACATCTTTATCACATTTTGCACAACAGTAATAAGTAAAAGAAGAAGAAGAAAAAAAAAGGTAATTTATATACTTATGATAAATGTTGCACATAAAGATGTATTGCTATTGTAAAAAAAAAAAATATGTACACGAGGTTTTGCTTGTAAGAATTTACTGTGTACACTATTGGTATTTGGTATGGCACAATGTATATTATTTTCATTTCGTGCTAAAGGTACTGGACACGTCAGGTTGTTAAAGACCAGTAGTCTCACATGGTGTATCCCAACATATGCAAAAAATAACAGAAGATTTGGGCTGTAGAGATTTGGGCTCAACTAGTCATCGAATTTACAAGATAATAATGAACGAAAAAACACCCTATTTGCATTACTTTGTGTGCTTTCAGATGCATAATAAACGGCTTCATGCCTAACTTGTTTTATTGTTTGAGTGAGGAGAAAAAGAACTAAAAAACACACCTATTTTGAGTAATTAACAATAGTGTGCATGCCTTTAATGAGAATCAGACGAAAATGTTGAAGAGCATTATGAACGTACAAGTCTCGCTCATGTTGAATGTTTTTATTTTAAACAGTGCACTGCTTGGGAATTAATTTAATCGCGCGCGTAAATAAAAGAGCATCACTGTTTGAAAACGCGCGAGATTTGCACAATCCGTTTGTAGTCGGGAACATAAAAGGGAATTATGGTCGTATACGGGCTAGCTGTGGTCAATTTCAACAAACTTACAGACTCAAATTTGCTAAGCACAACACAATTCTGCTCAGTTGAATAGGATAACCGAGTAAAATATAATGACGCATGCAACTGTTCCCTACATGGTGTTTTAGCTGGTAACTGCTTAGCAGGATTATTCTGTGTTAGGCACCAAAGCAAAGACCCTAAAATAACAGGAAGAAGAACTATAGAAACTGACACACAGCCCATTTTATGTAAACATGGGTTAATAAAAGAGGACTAAGCCTACTATAGTATGGACATGAATGTAGTAACTTTATTCTAAATAATTGTAAAGAGTGGCACCTTTCCTAAATATTACAATCTACCAATAGTGTATTCTGTTTAATGCCTTTGTAAAATGGGTCATTAGCACCAAAGTTGGAGACAATAAAAAAGCGCTTCGAGTAAAGCCCAGAGATTAAGGATTTACAGTGTGTTAATTGAACTAGTGCTTAAAGGATCTATGTAACTTTTGTAGGACAAAAATCACAATGTCCACAGATTTACACTAAACTTACACAGTTGGAAGATAATGATAGTAGAAAGCTTCCCTGAAAATACTATGTGCTGAGGTGCTGTAGTTTTGGGGAAATGAGTAAAACAATGTCATGACAATAATGTTCATCTCATGAGACGAAAATTATTTCAACCATTTACAAACGTATTTTCATGACATTGTTTTACTCATTTCTCAAAAACTACAGCACCTCAGTAAGTAAGATTTGAAGGGAAGCTTTCCACTATCATCATCATCAAACCCTGTAAGTTTAATGTAAATCTATGGACATATTGAACAAGTATCCAAATCCAACGAGTGTCGGGAAAGAATTTCACATTGATAGTCTATATTCAGACTGTCAATTTTCCATGTCATTAAGAAATTTGGTGCCATTTTTTTTAAAAAGCAATTACATTTTTGCTAACGTACTCTCTTAATGTTAAAGAGTGAAACAGCACTCTTTGAAGAGAGCCATATGAAAGACAAATCTTTTTCGAGTGGTCTTCCACCCTTTGAGATTGAAGTTTGCATCTTTTTGAGTGATTTTTCACTCACTCCTGGAGTGACACCCCCTCTAAAAGAGTAAATATACCACCACTTTTTATGAAGAGCCATATATGAGGGACAGCTCGAAATGTGAAGAGTGGTGTTTTTCACTATTTTACATTTAGAGAGTATTGCATGAAGTAATACTTTACAGAGACACAAGTCCAGATGGCGAGATTAATTCAACTTTGTTTTAATAAAAGAACTGTTCATCAAAATATATCAAAAGTTAAAAGTACGCCACAAAGACTTTAATTTTAAACCCAATTTTTGATGGAACTCCCTTGATGCTCGCATGGTGATGGTGTACCCCCTATTGTGTAAATCTTTTAGAGGTTTTTAAACAAGATGAAAAGGATGTCTTTATTAACTTTTCTTGTCGGGGGGGGGGGGTAATACACTCTGTCACTTATCGAAGATGGTACATCCATTGAATTAATTTCGCCGTTGCTTACTTCAATAGCCTTGATCAAAATAAATCCCGTTATTTTCTTGAAAACGCATTTACAACTAACGAATTTTGGCAAAAATGTTCACAAGTTAACTACAGATTATTGAAGCAAAATGGTGCGAAGTAAAACAAACACTTGAAGGAAAATTATAGAATTTGATTTTGCCGACACAACAAATATTTTAAGGGATGTTATCTAATATCATCACAGACCGCGTAAGTTTTATAAAAATCTGTGATCTTAAGACGATTTGTTTTCTAAGTGACCAATTCTGTAATGGTCCGAAGTTTCGAACACTTTCCCAACCAACGGCCGCAACTTACATAAAGGCCTTCATTTTACACCATGCCCGATATATGTGGCAGAGGGCCTCCAATTAACGGTAAACACATTCTTCCCCTCTTGTAATGAACCCCGTGAAAAACCAAGAATTCAAAACATTCCTAGAACACAATATAGGCACATTTGAAGGGGAGTTCATCGTGCATGGAGCACCAATCTTCCCATTTAATGTTGGTCTGTAGTTAGACATCATGCTTCATTTTGTTTTGTATTTAAAGCATCTGTTTGGATGAAAGTATCATTACATTCCGTGACAATACAGAGTTATATAACCCTTCCATTCACTGCTCCCCGCGTCACTCTCCTCCCCCAAAATGTTACATTCCACGCTTACGTCACACGACGCCCAACATACGACGTGCAGTGATGTTGTTCGTTTCAGTAAAACTCACACAAACTCAAACAGGCCGCATATATTAGCCACGCCGCCATCTTTTGCTCATGTGGAATTATTGTCGACTGGACCAAACAAGAATGACTAAACCTTCTGCCATGGACAAATTCATGTACTTGTGCGACCAAAGAACGAACTGGAAACAAGGAAAACCGAGGATTATTGTGGATACTGGATGGAATACTAAACTTTATATACGACCGGATTAGGAAAGGCAAGCATGTCGGAAGTTTTTCATCCATGTTACAGTGGACTCCATCCCACCATGGCGGAACGGACCCACCCATATGCAGCGACTGTGAAGGTAGTGTTAAAGTTTTCTTTTGGACGGGGGGCACGTATAAAATAATGTGTCCTTAATGTTCACGGTGAGAATGGTGTTTAGCCTGCATGCAATTTGTGTATAAAAATGTATTAATGCAAAGTAGGGGGTTCTGAGAAATGAGGTTGTATAGGGATTCGCGAGGATGGATAACCTGCAGGTTAAAATTGAATTCTGTAAAATCTTTGAAACATTTTTAGTGTTTACTATCTTTGAATGAAACCAATCTGCTCATAGGCGGCTCAAGTATTATTCGGGTATCATTAACAGTGGTACCACTATAATTAGTGGTGGCTGTAATTGATGCGGTAACAACACTCCATTCGTCATGATGCTTTAAAAAATACAGTATAGGCCTAACGAAACTGTACTTACTGTGATGATGTTGGGCAATTTATTATCATAAAGCTTTTTGCCTTCGTACTAGTATAGCCCCCTCTTTGTTCAAGTTACAAAGCTAACTGTGAAGTTCGTAATGTCGTAAAAATAACATGGCCATAATTTAATATTTAAATATTACATTTAGTATGTTTTTTTTCGGAACCGTTCAGAGTTTTAATTTTCTATAAATGTACATGACGTATACAACAAAACTTCGTTTTAAAAATGGTAGAGTTTGTAAGATATAATGGAGCGGTTTAGTCTTCACAGGAAGAATAATTCATCGATGGAATACACAATCTGAGAAACGTTTCTTACTGGCGTTTCTTAAAATCAATAAAACGGATATCTTTTTCGAGAACCACATTATTTCGGAGTGATATGATTGCTAAAAATGTTTTACACACACAAAAGCTTCAGCTGTACCTTCCAACCATAAGTTTGTATTGCCAATAATTTTAAGGCAAAGATCCATATTCAGAACTGGGCATACGCCCAATGCAATAGTTTTAACTTAAAAGAACCCAGTGACAACACTAAGCCGGATTCGAACACGGGATTCGAACCCATGACCAAGAGTAATTTCCTTGAAGGAACATCAGTTTTACATTTTGATATTATGGGGCTCGGTAGTCCGTTTTTAACTTAGACTTTTTCTACGTTTTTGTCATGCTGATTATGAAGGACCGTTGTCTTAATTATTTTGCCTATCAGATTCAGCCTATACTGCGCACTCAAGAACGTTCATTCTACGTTTACATCCGTCCCTTACCGTCACTTTAATCAGACGTCAGTCTGATAGTATTTAGGTTTTCTTGAAAACTCGTAATATTTAGGTTGCTATACCTAGACGTTGTGCTGACGTGGTGGTTAGGTTCTCTCAATGTGTAACATTTAGGTTGCAAACACGATCTTAGTTATTTGGCCCTATATTCCATGTATAAAAACATGATATGTCTTTATAAAGTTGTCAAAGCCTTGGAAATGCCAAACGAATTGTTCGCAGTCAAATTTATAATATTTGTTTCACCGGTGGTGTTTGATGAGCCCTGTACTGACTCGGTACTGGGTACTGACCCATTAATGCACAGGTGGAAAAAAAAATCAACAACCGTGAAGTGGGATTCGAACCCACGACCAAGAGTATTCCTTGCAGGAACATCAGTTTTACATTTTTTTTATGACATGGGGCAGGGTAGTCCTTCAGTGTCACTATTGAATTTATACTTTTAATTTTGTTGTCATGTTGATTATAAAGGATAAGTGTCTTAAGTTTGTGGTTTGATCCTCTGTTCTTGAAGCCCCGACTATTAGCAAGGCAATGTCGTCAGGAAAGCCTTAATTGGTTTTTGTTTTTGCGGATATTAGTTTGATGTAAAACAATCTCTTGAAACCAAAGAATACATGCGATCGTCATTGAGCATTCTTTATTGGGTTTAGTTGCAGACCAGCTCAAATGTGTGGTGATGTTTCTTGAACCGTTCAGATTAGACTTGTATCATGCATTATACCACCATGCCCCATTAAGATTTGTAAGATAAATCGTCGTCCCTGTTCTCAGTGCTTAACTTCATTGCAGTTTTTCTGCGAGCTGTTGGCATTGTAATATGAAAAAGCTTTTAGTGTAAAGTTGACACACCGAACCTTGGAATTGTCCTTAGTACATAGTTGGTTGGATGTTTCCACATATTTTTGCGTATAATTTATTCGCAAGACATTTATTTATTCGCATTGTTGCCGCTACGCGGCGCTATATGGTTTTTGATTTTTCCGAATATGATTTTTGATTTTTCCGAACCAATAATTTGTGTGATTTTTCATAATGTTCTACTTTTAAAATACATCAAATGACAATGATCTATATGTCGTTGAAAACTGGAATGTTCCATTCAACTCGGCTCCATTCAACTAGACAACAGTTTTGTACTATCGTTTTCGTTTTGAAACAGCATCATTATCGGAATTCGTTCAGAGAAAATATTTGTGAACAAAAAAAGAATCTTTTATTGGAAACCGGGGGCCGTGCAGATTTAATAACTGACGAGTTGTGGTGATTACTTTGCAAGGATATGACGAAAAGAATGAATGCCTTAAAATAGCATTGAATATTATTTAGTAACTACTGCTGATGTAGGTCTATATGAAGACTACAAGAAAGTATCAAAACAAACTCTCAACAAATTATTTAGGTAGATGTAAGAGTACACATTTATTTGAGATGCTTTATCTAATCTTTTCAAGTTCTATTGAACTATTGCAACTTTTAGGTTTCAAAAGTCTTAAACAACGTGTACAATATTGGTAATAACTCAAAATAATTATTACCATAAAACCTTACTTGGTAACGAGTTATGGGGAGAGGTTGCTAGTATAAAACATTGTGAGAAACGGCTCCGAAGTAGTTTCGAGAGAGAAGTAATTTTCCGCAAATTTGATTTCGAGACCTCAGATTTAGAATTTGAGGTCTCGAAATCAAGCATCTAAAAGCACACATCTTCGTGTGACAAGGGTGTTTTTTCTTTCATTCTTATCTCGCAACTTCAACGACTTAATTGAGCTAAAATTTTCACACGTTTGTTATTTTATGCATATGTTGAGATACACCAAGTAAGAAGACTGGCCTTTGACAATGATCAATAGTGTCCAGTGTCTGAACGCCCATCAGCCACCCGGTACCATGTGCCAAAACAGTTTTATATTATCGTTTTCATCTTGAAACAGCATCATTATCGAAATTCGTTCAGAGAAAATATTTTGGACAAACATATTCTTTCATTGAAAATCGGGGGGCCGTGCAGATTTAATAACTGACGAGTTGTGGTGATCTCTTTGCAAGAATATGACGAAAAGAATGCTTGCTTTAAAATAGCATTCATAAATACCTCAGACAGTTTCGCTATTCCTATTGGTGGAGAGCGCGTCACGTGGGTTTGTAGAAACCTTTGTTTATGACCGGTAAAAAGTGTTAATTCATGGGCGTGACACGCGACCTTGCACAGATCTTAAAAGAACAGGTCTGTTCTTTTAAGACAGTTTCTTCATTCCCATTGGTCGAGAGCAACGTCTGAAACAGTTGTGCCACATCACGCGATACGCGCGACGCGCACAGCATTCCCTTATAAGGAGTTGTTTACCCGAGGGCGGCGGAGGGCTTTACCATTTCATAGCTGGAGGGGTGTGGGTTGAACAAATCACATAACAATTAAAATTGTTGTATTTATTTTACTTTTTGACCAAAAAGTGATGATGTTTTTTACCAAAAAGGTATTTATGAAATGGAATCAAAGTGTGTTGAATCGGTTTCATCTAGTGGTTTAAACCCGCCGAGGCCTGGTTCTTTATAATTTACCTTGACTTCGTCTCGGTAAAATTATCAAGAACCAGGCCTCGTTGGGATTAAACCACTAGTTGAAAACCTCTTCACCACACATTGATTCCCTTATTGATCATTCCTCAGTAACTACTGCAGATGTAGGTCTACATGAAAACTACAAGAAAGTATCAAAACAAACTCTCACAAAATTATTTAGGTAGATGTAAAAGTACACATTTATTTGAGATGCTTTATCGAATCTTTTCAAGTTCTATTGAACTATTGCAACTTTTAGGTTTCAGAAGTCTTAAAGCCATTGGACACTTTCGGTAAACAGTATTGTCCAAGGCCCACACTGGGTGTATCACAACTTCTATATCAAATAACAAACCTGTGAAAGTTTAGTCTAAATCGGTCATCGGAGTCGTGAGAAAATAACGGGAAAACCCACCATTGTTTCCGCACGTTTCGCCGTGTCATGACATTTAAAACGTTTTAAAATTGTTTTAAAGTCTTCTCAAAAAGTAAAGCATTTCATGGAATAATATTTCAAGGGAAGTCTTTTACCATTACCTTCTGTAAACCCTGTAAGTTATTTGTAAATCTGTGAACTTTTTGTTTTCTGTTCCGAAAGGGTCCAATGGCTTTAAAGGCAGTGGACACTATTGGTAATTACTCAAAATAATTATTAGCATAAAATCTTACTTGGTAACGAGTAATGGGGAGATGTTGACATTGTGGGAAACGGCTCCCTCTGAAGTAACGTAGTTTTCATAAAAAAAGAAGCAATTTTCCCAAAATGGTGGAAATGGTACTGTAGAAACTTATTTTGAGGAGGTGCTTTCCGCAAATGCTGAATTACCATTTCACTGATAGTGTGCTTTACTGCATTATATATAAGGATGTAGACTAAAAAATTATTTGATACCAACAAATTTTAACTTCAACAAAATGATTATTTACAAAACGAAGTTCATAATTATTTACAGCATGATTTATTTGTTCGTGTGTATTTGTGAAAATCTTGTGTGTAGTATGGTTTGCGGTAATACCATGTGTGTATCTACTTGCCAGGTAGAGTTTGTTCTTAGAGAACTGTCTTTCTTTACTCTACTACCGAGGAGTAGATTGTTCGGGTGTTCGGGAGACTTTTCAGTTCTGAAAAGATCTGTCCTGCTTTTTAACTTTTACCCGGGCGGATGAGGCTGGGACTACTACTTTAGCTTATAGGATCGCAATTAACTGTACTACCGCGGAGTCATTTCTTAAATTGGTCTCTCAAAGTACCATTAAGTTTCTGAACAAAGCTGTACGGCATAATATAGTAGGCAAAGTAGCCAAGTAAAATAACACAATTGTTGTTCAAAAGATGCATTATTATAGGCTGATCATTTTGCGCGCCACTTTTTCGTAACATTGTCTTATGAAGGCCGTTTTATAGTCGGTCGCGCGATGGTCGCGCGACGGAAATCTTGCGCGCAACCCTAAGACTGAGGCCTAAAAACCTCAAAAAAGCCTCAAAAGAGTTGAAAACCGATTGTTACAAAATGCATGATTAGAAAAATGTTTTAAAAGTAGAATATAATGATCCACACAAATATGCCTCGTTTTCCTTATACGTCGTGAATTAAAGGCAGTGGACACTATTGGTAATTACTCAAATTAATTATTAGCATAAAACCTTTCTTGGTGATAAGTAATGGGGAGCTGTTGATAGTATACGACATTGTGTGAAACGGCTCCCTCTGAAAGGCCATAGTTTTCAAGAAAGAAGTAATTTTCCATGAATTTGATTTCGAGATCTCAGATTTAGAACTTGAGGTCTCGAAATCAACCATCTAAACGCACACAACTTCATGTGACTAGGTTTTTTTCTTCTTTTATTATTATCTCGCAAGTTCGATGACCGATTGAGCTCAAATTTTCACACGTTTGTTATTTTATGCATATGTTGAGATAAACCAACTGTGAAGGCTAGTCTTTGACAATTCCCAATAGTGTTCACTGCCTTTAACACGGCACGCCATTTTGTGGAGTCCAAGTTTTTGACTCCATAAAATGGCTGACCGTGTTAGTTCGCAAAGTACAAGGAAAACCACCATAGAGCTATATATATTGACTAGAGCGCTAACTATATATAGCTCTATGAAAACCACGCATCTTCGAGGTTTGTGTTGATCATTATGTTCTACTTGTTAAACATCTTTCTAGAGATCGATTTCATAACAAACGGTTTCAAACGCTTTTCAAGGACCAACTCGACTGATCCAAGGCAACGTGTGGCTCACGCCAAAACAATGTAGAGCTATGTTACATTGAATAATACTATATTTTAAAATTTCATTAAAAAAAACTTATGAGCGACCCCTTTTCGACACTTCACGGATCCGCCATGTGCTTGTGGAGCTTCGACTTCATTTCTATTGTACTTATTAACATGCTTGGATGAAAGTGACAAAATAGAGAAATATATAACATTTTCGATTCCCTGCTGTCCCCAACTCGGGGCTATACACGCAAAAGGACTGCCCGTGCAAAGGACGAATATCGCACTGCCGTTTGTGGCTGGGGGTCGCCCGGTTAAAAAAAATGCTTCATACAAGCAACATGAGTTCCGAAAGTATAATAAGCTGTTTTGTATCATAGACAATTAAATTTCCAAATTTCAAACTCGTCAAAATCCAAGAGAAATGGATCGCTCTAATATAATGGTTAAAAGTTTTCCAAAAGTTCTCGGTAAAAGTCAGATGTTTTTGAAAAACACAAATCAATTCGTATGATAATATTTGAACAAAGTTCAAGAGTATTGTTTTATTGTAGAGCTTCAAGTGTTTAACCGGATTTTCATAGTGCATTTCTTGACTGGAATGTTATCGTTCCACGATGACCAACGCATCCCTCGGACCCGTTGGTCTGCGTGAAACAAACCATTTAAGTTAGAATTGTAACAGGACTTGTACCACCATGCCCCAGCGGTGGTTGCCGCACAGTTCGCATCCGGTTTCCAGTCATTGTCTCTATCTTTAGTAGTGAACATCTTTCCATTGTGAGATATGTAGAGAGAGTCCCCTGCCGTACTCTCCACACTGTACGAGTCAAGATGCAGAGTGAAGTTGTCTCCAGAAATCCGGAACTGTCCGTATTCTGCGAATGCCGTTTTATTTTGCTCGCCTTCTAGATTGACCATCAACCGCCATGAGCCAGACCCATCAGTCAGGGCGCGTAGGTTGTCGTTTCCCAGCCAGAATTCATTAGCCAAGCTCCCAAAGCCAACTTCGTACTCTGTCCAGTTGCGAAAGAAATCCACACTGCCGTCTTGACGCCGTTGGATGACGATCCACCACGCCCCGTCATCGGTGTCCATGTTGCAGTAGACTTTCAGGCCGCTGTCAAACCCGGTCGGGGTGATAGTGTAGATACCACTTGCGTTGTAACCCGCCTGGCGTAGTTCCTCGCAATCCCTTTGCCGGGGCAATGAGGTGAGAGATGATGAAGGATTGGGGTGTACATCTTCGCTCTGGTCTGTAGGCTGCGAGAACAGAAATGTGTCTAAATCAGCATCAAAGTACGCACTCCCGTAACGTGTAACCAAGCCATTAGGACACCGAGCTCTGGTTTTGTTGTTTAACTCACACAAACGACTGTCCATGTTGTAGTTGACGGACTGGCACAGAGGGTCAGCATGGCAGTAACTTACGCAGAGAACATGTGATCGAGTAACCGTTTGTCGATAGGGAACATGTCGTAGTTCTTTATGAATTGCAGATAGAAAGTTTTGATTTCTTGTCCGTGGGTAACATGCGATCGGCGCACCAGCAGTTACTTGATGATGAGTTGAACACTCCAGAACAATCATACACAGTGAGATAGAAGTGATTACGATTTGTAGTGCCATTGTGACGCAAGCTGAATCATGTTCTTCGGAGATACGAAATAAAGTTTACAGAGCCTTTTGATACTAAAATTAAATCAAGATTAGTAGTGACATCATGACGCAGGCTGAAAATTGTTCTTCATAGACACGAAAGAAAGTTCGCAGAGCCTTTTGATGCCGAAAATCATAAAACGTTTTGTAGTGCCATCATGGCGCAAGCTGAATCATGTTCTTATTGGAATGAGGTTTGCAGAACAGAGCCTTTTGATGCTGAAATTCACAGAGTAGAGACTTTATGGACGTGACTGTTGCGTTTCTTAAGTGGAACATGGCCATGGGCTCTTAATATTGCTGAAGGATACTAATATACCATTAGAGCAGCTAGAAATAATTCAATTGCTTCAGGTGGACTGGACACATATTCGCGGCGCTTCGGTATTGACGTATATTATAGGCATCGTCCCTAGAAACGACATTACAATTAAGTTCTATAAAGTGGACTATAAAGTGGCCATGAGGTTGCTGGCTTCATCGAAATTTCTTTTAAAGGCACTTGACACTGTTTGTAAGCACTGTTGGCATAAAAACTTACTTGTTAACGATCAATGGAGAGCTGTTGATAGTATAAAACATTGTGAGAAACGGCTCCCTCTGAAGTAACGTAGTTTTCGAGAAAGAAGTAATTTTCCACTAAGTATATTTGCATTTGATTTCGAGATCTCAGAATTTGATTTTGAGGTCTCGAAATCTAGCATCTGTGAAAGCACATAACTTCGTGTGACAAGGGTGGTTATTATTATCTCGCTCGACGACCAATTGGGTTCAAGTTTGTACAGGTTGGTTACTTTGTGCTTATGTTAAGAAACACCACGTGAGAATACTGGTCTTTGACAATTACCAAAGGTGTCCAGTGTCTTTAACGACAAGTTACTACGTGTGATTTTGTTCGTTACCATATGTAGACCGAGGACAAAGCGGTTAAAGGGAGAGCAAAAGGTATCCATTCTAAAGACTTCATTGGTTGTTCTGTAATAATGACAAGTTTAGGCACGTCACAATGTGCGATGTTATTCGTTACTTTATGTAGACCATGTGTAGACCGAGGACAAAGCAGTAAAGGGAAACAAAGGGTATCAATTCTAAAGACATGAAGTGCTCTGCAAGGAAGTTCGTGTAAAGTTAGTAGGGAGCGAGATTGTCAATTACTGGAACAAAGGAAAGAACAAAAGATGTCCCCACAGTGATGTAAACAATAGAATGTGCGTTATTTTTCTGTGTTTGAATGTAGACCCTAGCAAAAATAAGTTGTCAAATTTGTTATGCATAATCAACATGAGACGTAGCTTGCAGAGTAATCTTAAAATGCCTTATTACTTATGGGAAATTCAAGTTTGATGAAACAACACCGCTACACCAGAAGGATATATAAATATGGGCCATATTGCATTGTAGTCATATCCTATACATTGGACCAACAATCACTATAAAAAAAAAATGGTGTAGTTACGGCACTTTACCTGGCACCCTAGCTGCCAGGTAAAGCACTGTAAATTTCACGGATACTTTTTACAGTGTAACTGCTATATAAAAGGCACAAGATCAGCGCGCATATCCAATAAAAGAATTCGGTTTGACAAGACAAGTGATGTATTTTAAATCATGACGAATACAGACACGAGGAAGTGCACTCTGCGCATTGACTTTATAATTATTTAATTATTTAGTTACGTTATCTTTAATGAGGGCAAACTCCGATCAGCGTCCAGCACTGCTTCCCATGGAGACCCCATGCACAAAGACCGTATTAGTGGAATATGTTATATCCATAGAGCTATATATATTGCTCTATGGTGATATCATACTACATATTACACCATCCAAGTTGTTGGAAAAAAAGAAAGACACCATAGTCTCCTTTAAAAAGAATTTGAGATTGAAAGACACAGATAAATCAAAAGGAAGCAGAGGTATGTTACATATGTATGTATGTTGTATGAACAAAAGGACTTAAACAACTACTAATTTGTGAATTTGAGGTTGAATGTACTCCCTGACATGCTTTGTGAAACACTCAATAATTAGCAAGCTTTTAATGGTAATAGGAGATCACTCCAGCATGTCTTGGCTCCTGGAAGGAACGTTTGGCAATCTCCGTCATTATGGCCGAGTGACCGATATTATTACTGCTATTGGTTCTTGTATTATAAGAATGGGTATTAGTCTTGGATCGTATACCAGTCGACAAAATACTCCCAGAATATTAAAATACCCAGCCCGCTTATATTAAAATACCCAGCCCGCTGGGACAAGCATTATCCCAGTATATAAATAACTCACATGTACATGCAACATAATATCAATCGGTGCCCTGAATTATGTTGAAGATAAAACAATAGTAACAGGATGAGATAATAATGTGAGATAATATGTTGGTTGACAAAAACAACTCAACTGCTTCAACACTTCTGTGGTTGATTTCATTAGTCTTATTTCGAGTAAGGACGAGTTTCTCGTCCCAACTTAGGACTAGCCGTAAGTTTTTAATATCTCCTAGGACTAGTCCTACGATAGGACTAGTCCTTATCTCTTTGTGAAATCGACCCCAAGTCCTTGAGACATTTTGGCAGCACAGTCTTATGAGTATCCCATCTGAGATAATGGTCAAATCACACAACAAGATATCTGAAATTAGTCACATTCTCCAATACATCCTTCTTTATTTTAACATTCAGATTGGTATCTCTTCTAAATATTTGTGAGATGTGCCAAAGGTTTTGGAGGCATTGACAGTTAATTTGTTATTATACATCCATTTACAATTTACAATTTCTTATTTAAAACACAATATGATGTCAGAGTTTGTTTAGCGCTGAAAATTATTGCACTTTCATCAGTGATAACAATCTTACTCTTGACGACTGGACCAATTCTGCACCATTTTGTAATATACAACACAGTTTGAAACATTTCCGTAAACTGCCAACAGTTTTGCCCTCATTTTTACCTAAAAGGGATTTATCGTTTGGGTAGTTTAGATACTAAAATTCATAACGAACTAACATTACTGGCAAGATACGGAACTTTTTGCCATATACTATTGTTCAAAGATAACAAATCTTGAAATTTTGGGAAGCGGCTTAACCATAAAAGATCATTAGGCCTAAAAAATAAAACCTCGTTAGGCCTAATGCCCTTTATTTCACTTAATATATTTTATTGGAAATGGCAATTTGTGACTTTTTATGTTATGAAAGCCCAGTAAACATTGATAATATTAAAATAGCTTCATCCGAAGCTGACATATTTCATTCTTCTGCATATTCGACAGACATCAATATAGTAAATTGTTGTTGTATATACACGGAAGAAGCCGCTTCCGTACATAAATGTATTCAACATATTATAACTTCATATTTTGTCAAAATATTAAATATCTAAAATGTCGTCGAATTCCGACAAAGTTTGATTAAAATTATGTTTAAAATATGTTCAGAAAGTACTAAACACAAATGCAAACGAATTTGTAGTGAAAACAAGTAGGCCTACATTGCCCTACAATCGTGTATAGTATTTAGAAATATTTGTTTAAAGACACTGAGATCTCTCCCGAACATCCGATAAATCTACTCCGCGGTTGTAGACTAAAGAAAGACAGTTCTCTAAAAACAAACTCTACCTTGCAAGTAGATATATACACACATGGTGATACCACAAACCAAATATACAATTTTATATAACACCCAAGCAGATCCTTGCCATTTGATTGGATGATTGTCCGTCACGTGATAGCAAATAAAAGTACCATTGCACGCTGAGTCACTCGCCGTGCTTTTTCGTTCCATCCGAAAAGTACCATTGCACGCTGGCACGCTGCCAGCGTGCAATGGTACTTTTCGGATGGAACGAAAAAGCTGAGTAAAAACATCACTGCGTGCGCGTGTCTTTGGTAACGCAGCAGGTGTTACTGCAAGAAGGCATAGTAAAATTACTAGCATTCGGCTTCTACAGTTGAAATTGTTTGTTTTGAAAGTTGTTTCTTTCAATCAAAATGACAAAGTTCTACTTGGATGTTATATAAAACAAATAATGAATGTTTTTCATTCGTGCAATGGTGCGAATATGTTCATTCGTTGAAAGCTGGAATGTTCCATTCAACTCGGCTCCGCCTCGTTGAATAGAACATTCCATCTTTCAACTCATGAACATATTCGCACCATTGCACTCATAAACATTCATTATGTGTATAATATATTGAGACTGCACTTGGTGCATCTAATGCTACTCTCACACTAGGGAGAATATGCTAGCGAATATGCTTACGAACGGAAATATTTAACAATCGCTCAAATTTCTCAACATTTGCCACAAATTCACTACGTTCACAAGTCATTCTCCACCCCTTACGAAGATCGGTCAGTTTATGATGCTCTC
Organism: Asterias rubens; assembly: GCF_902459465.1. NCBI lineage: Eukaryota > Metazoa > Echinodermata > Asteroidea > Forcipulatida > Asteriidae > Asterias > Asterias rubens. Next base: position 7,498,041 of record NC_047070.1, on the reverse strand, counting down.
ACACGGCGAATATACTAGCGAATATGCTAACGGACATATTTGATAAACGCTCAAACTTCGCAGCATTCGCCGTGTCTTCGTAAGCGTTGGTAACAAATTCGGAACGTTCACAAATTATTCCCCACCTCATAATGAAGATCGGTCAATTTACAAACCGGTTTCTAAATTTCAGCGAATGTTGCGAAGACGGTCATTCGCCGTCGATTTTCGTAAGATTGGTAACGTTGGTAAAGCGTGCGTAAGCGTTGGCAACATTCGTAAAGACATTGGAAAGCGTTGGTAAGCATTCGTAATATATTCGTAAGATATTGGTAAGGAAAAGGCCGACCGAAAGGGCCGAACATTCGCCACTCTGTGAGAGGGGCGATACGAAGCGCTTCCTAATTTTCAGTGAATGGTGTAAAGACGGTAATTCGCCATCGATTTTCATAAGCATTGGTAATAAGCCATTTGTACTGTTGGTAAAGTTTGCGTATTGTGGGCAAAATATTGGTAACTTTTTGGCGACTTCATTGCGAATTTCAAATATCTTATTCTCAAGAATATTCGCCCAAGTGTGAGAGTAGCATCAACAGTGAGCATTTGAACTCAATTGGTTGTGAGATAACAATGGAAGAAAAAACACCCTTGTCATACGAAATCAAAAATGGGAGCTCAAAATCCAATTCTGAGGTTTTGAAATCAAATTCAAATAGCAATATTTTGTACACACACAAATAGTGATCAAATGTACCATACCGATTCCTTGTCACTTGAACTTGATAACATACTCTGGGTATGCCTGGGCATCATGAAATATGACATAAATGCTTGGAGTAGTAATGTTGTCCACCACACTGTCAAAGAGTTCATCATGATTCTGTGGTTTGCGAGGCGGATCACGTATTCCTTTATAGCCTATGGTGTGGTCCCCTACAAGAACCTTGCTCAGTAAAATGTGCCGAGTGCCACATGAATTTGGTTTAGCAAACTGAGGGCACGCCGAATACCCTGCTTGGACGGCAAAATAAGTTCCTTTTCCGTACATTGTCGCTGCAAAAGAAAGGCAGAAAATTGTAAAATTAATAAAGGTGATAATTATAGTAAGGTTTTTTTTACTCCATGCCAAAATATATTTGAGGCACACTATTTGGGAACCACTTGCCCTCATTTTAGAGGCAGAGTATTGAGGAATAAGCTGCCCTGATTTAAAGACAGTATTGGTAATTACTCAAAATAATTATTAGCACAAAACCTTACTTGGTGACGAGTAATGGGGAGAGGTTGGTAGTATAAAACATTGTGATAAACGTGATAAAAGTTGAGTAGTTTTCGAGAAAGAAGTAATTTTCCATGAATTTGATTTCGAGACCTCAGATTTAGAACTTGAGGTATCGAAATCAAGCATCTGAAAGCGCACAACTCCGGGTTTTTTTTTTTTCATTATTATCTCGCAACTTTGTCGACCAATTGAGCTCAATTTTTCACAGGTTTGATATTTTATGCATATGTTGAGATACAGCAAGACTGGTATTTGACAACTACCAATAGTGTCCACTGTCTTTAAGAGGCATAACGTTTAGAAACCACTTGCCCATAATATTTAGGAACCATTTGCCCCTATTCTACAGGCAGCATACTTATAGTAACCACTAATTGCCCTTATTTTGGAGGCAGAATATTAAGGAACCATTTGACCTCATGTTATACAGGAAGAATATTTAGGAACAACCTGCCCAGTCATTTTATAGGCAGCGTTTTTAGGAATCACTTGCCCTAATTTTAGAGGCACAATATTTAGGAATCACGTGCCCTCATTTTAGAGGCAGAATATTTATGAACCACTTGCCTCAATCTTACAGGCACAATATTGAGGAATAATTTGCCCTCATTCGGTCAGCTTTGAGCTTTGCTGAATGGGTTGTGGTGATGGTTATTTCGGTAATGTCGGTTATAAAATTATGTTTTTCTATTTTAAGTTTCCCTGGAAAATGTCAGTAACCACTATAGTAAATATGATAAGTGTACAATCATTTGAAGAGATTGAACACATTATGAGTAGGGCTACATAAATGTAATTTTCTCAAAAACGAGAGTACCCGTTGTTTAAGTTTTACTAACGTCAACATGATGTTTCAAATGACTATTTTAAAGATATTGGACTCTATTGGTAATTGTCTTAAACCAGTCTTCGCACTTGGTGTTACTCAACATTTATGCATAAAATAACAAACCTGGGAAAATTTGAGCTCAATCGGTCGTCGAAGTTGTGTGCTTTCAGATGCTTGATTTCGAGACCTCAAATTCTAAATATGAGGTCTCGAAAACAAATTCGTGAAAAATTACTTCTTTCTCGAAAACTATATGTCACTTCAGAGGGAGCCGTTTCTCACAATGTTTTATGCTATCAACCTCTCCCCATTACTGGTTTACCAAGTAAGGTTTTACGTTAACAATTATTTTTAGTAATTACCAATAGTGTCCACTGCCTTTGAATCTTTACCAACGTCAACATGGCGTTTATTCAAACATCAATGTCACTCAGAAATCAACCCAAGTTCAAACCGTACAGGTGTCGCACTACCATATTTAGGACAAGCCTTACATGACTGGGTTATAATAGATGTTAAATTTGCATCGGGGATAAAGAATATTAATTTTGGTTTTTACCCATACACCGATGTGTGTTAGCACTGTATACTCAGTACTTTCCCGAGTCCTGTGAAAAAATATCACAGGCATGTTACTCGGGTGGGATTCGAACCCACGACCCTTGCAATTCTAGAGCAGTGTCTTACCAACTAGACTACCGAGGTTGCCCGGCAGCTAGAGGCAGTTCGAATCTAGAGCAGTGTCTTACCAACTAGACTACCGAGGTTGCCCGGCAGCTAGAGGCAGTTCGAATGACTGGGTTACTAAATAGAAAATAGTGCAATATTGTCCTCTCAGTCCACCATTGGATCTTATGTCTCGTTTTGTATCAACCAATCAATATTTTTGGAGGTTCACCCAATTTTAATTAATTATTTTTTCATTATCTTCTTTTAAGGACTGTTTGTCTTATATATAGTGTGCTTTCTTGTAAAATTTCGTCTCAGACTGCCTGAGTTTCAATATTGTATTTTTCTTCTTTGTAAATTGCATGTAATTCAGCCTTTGGCTGCAATGTGTTTTTAACAATAAACAAACTAATAAAAAACGATAAGTACTAACCATTCTTGCCACAAAAGCTGCGGTTGAAACCACGCCTGCTGATGTAATTGCAGGTTTGCTCATCCGTCCCATGGAATAGAACCTTCTCAACATCGGACCTTTTTAGGCGAATCTCTAGTGCAGCTTTACGGGCCCGATACTGCAGTAACAAATCTTTATTTTGAACTCTCTGTACCTGCAAACCATTACAAAAACAAAACAACCAGCATTACTATATATTTATTCAGGGATGAGAGTGCAGAAGCGTATTATAAACCTGGTTGGAGAAGAGGTAGGAACTACACTGCAACCCCTTTCTCACCGAAGGTCTGTAGCCAGCCTTTGCCTGTTTTACAGATATTTCCATGCTGGGAAATGTTCCACCAGTCTATCCGACCTTGTTCCTCCTGTCAGTGTGTTTGAGCGCGAGACCAGGCTTTCTGCTTGTTCTCATCCTATATACTGTGGCTGTTCCGAGATGTAGAACAAAGAGCTACTCCAGTAGCTTTTTCCCTCGTACTGCATCTCTTTGGAACTCCTTGCCTGGTGCATGTTTCCATTCATCTTATAATCTTCCATCTTTTAAGAGGAATGTCAATTCCTACCTTCAGCTCAACTGAGTTCCTGCTTGTCTATGTTTTCTTCCTTGTAGCCCTTAACCTAGAGTGGCTTTTAGCCTTGTTTTGGGCGACTTGCATAACAAAAAAACAAAAAAAAGGGAGAAATTTCAGACTTTTGTCTGAATTCAAACTCTAAAGTCTACCTTGTAAAACAAAAAATGCTGTATAGTTTTCTTCAAAGTCATAAATAAGTCATGCTCTTTCTTCTCCTTCTGTATAGCACTGCGGATTCTGTTCTCAAACTTTCCTTTGAATCTATAACTCCAGGGTTTACCAAAAGATAGAAACGCTGTCATTTGAATGTACCTCCTAAGATATTGGTTCCAGTTTCAGACTGTTTTGTCAGCAATGACTCTCACACCTGTATTATGTGTACTTCAGGAGCATTTCATATAGAAAGATGATCTTATTTTCCCTTTGGCTGATAATCTTCGGATCTCATCAAGGGTTCTTCTTTACAAGTTCTCGTCGCGTAACTGATGAATGTCTTATACATTCAAGTAATTTAGTCTTTGGTATCTCAAACATTATTTAACAAATTTACCCAGTTTTCCCTTGTCATTCATTACTTGATATGTGAGGTGAACATTTGAATGGCTTCTGTTTGACTAGCCTCTTTCACTCCACTGCAGGAGTCTTCACTAATTCTCATTTGATTGTTCGGTAAAGATAGAAGCCTACTCACACCACGCTGACAGGGTGTGTTGGCGGAGGCTTTAGCTTGGTCCTGGTTGGCTCTCGATTTCGTATGAGCCTTTGTAGTCATCTTGATGTGTTTCTGACAGGGGTCCAGTTTGTGTGTCCCCCCCCCACTCCAGAGAAATAGCTTCTGGTTTGCACCCAAACAAAGATATTGAATAGGGAGACTGCCAACACAGGGCTAGATAGCTCACATGATATATGAGTAATTTTTTCTTTGTTTAACCCCAAAATAGCCGCCGGAACATGCTATTGACCATGGCGGAACCTTCGGTTCAACTTTGGGCTAGTTGCGTCTCACAACATGCAAACAAAAAACTTAATATATTTTGTGCCAGTAACTCAGTGAGTCTGGCTGTTTCCCGTATATAGCCTTGGATCTTAAAGGTCTTTTGCAGTATTCTGGCTGAATTTGTTACCTTTCTTATTTGGTTTGTAAACATTTATAATATCACCAAGACCATGATGTGATGCAGCCCGTCCCCCCCCCAAAAAAAAAAAAATTAAAAAAATAAGAAAGAAAAGATACTATTCCTCTAAACGCACCAATGAATATGAACAAAGAAAAAAGCACGCTACAAACAATTTGAGACAACAAACCTAAAGTACATTCAGGTTGAAATAAATACCTCAACAATTTGAGAGAAACCTTTAGTCATTGATGATCGAAACTTGGTTTCAACAGCTGTGTACTCCGCAGTTCCTGCAGTCAGCTTTACCATTTCGGTCAATTCCCCTTGATTCATCGGTTTCCAATGAACTGGTTGTTCAAATCTAGTAGCTACAAAATAAAAAAAAACGGGAGTACGGAAAAAAACATTACTTAAAAATATACCGACATTCAGAGTAAAAAGATTGAACAGATTTAGCATGGAATTTTTTCCTCGGTAAAAACAGGATTACCAACCAAATTTTCTGCATATTGCTTGATACTGGTATTCAGCTATTGTTTGCTAAATCCTGAAAATCACCTGGAAATTTGGTTGGTAATCCTGTTTTGAAGGAGGACATTTCATGCTAAGCAAATGTTTGTGCTTACAGGCTTTATGAAATTGGGCCTAGGTCCGTAACTTGTTCATCTTAATCAGCCATACCTGATAGAGTGCTGTTATTCAAATCAAAGGCAAAGGGCTGTTGAGTGATCTCCTCTCCTCTAAGGCGTTGTTCTGTATTGAAACATTGATGATACAAATTAACTATGTTTAGAGGCACTGGACACTATTGGTAATCACTCAAAAGTAATTGTAAGCATAAAAACATACTTGATAACGAGCAATGGCGAGCTGCTGATAGTATAAATTGTGAGAAACGGCACCCTGTGAAGTAACGTAGTTTTTTGAGGAAAGGAAATTTCTCACTTAAATAGTAATAAAATACTTTACTAGGAAGCCTTTAAAAGGTATCTGAAAGCACACACATTGTGCATCAAAGGATTTTCTTTGATGATTTTTTCTTGCAACTTTGATGACCAATTCAGTCCAAACTTTCACAGGTTTTGTTTTTTTATGGCGTTGAATACCTTTGGTATTTGTCAAAGGCCAGTCTTCTCACTTGGTGTATCTCTATACATCCATAAAATAACAAATCTGTAAAAAATTTGGACTCAATTGGTCGCCGAAGCTGCGAGAGAGTATGAAAGAAAAAACACCCTTGTTCACAACTTTGTGTGCTTTCAGAAATAATTATCTTTCTCAAAAGTTCGGGTTCCCATTGGTTTTAATGGCACTGCACACTATTGGTAATCATTCACAATAATGGTTAGCATAAAAAACTTACTGCGTAACGAGCTAGGGCGATCAGTTGGTATTATACATGACACTTTGTGAGAAACGGCTCCCTCTGAAGTAATGTAGTTTTTGGGAAAGAGGTTGTTTCTCACTCAAATGATAAAATAATTAAGGCCTGAAGCCTTTTTAAGGTATCTGAAAAAAAAACAAATTTTTGTGCAACAAAGTTTTTTTCTTTCGTTCCTTGCAACGTTGTTGACCAATTTAGTCAAAATTGTCACAGGTTTTATACTTAATGTGTATGTTTGGATGCACCAAGTGAGAATACTGGTCTCTGAAATTTACCAAATGTATACGACGGTGCCTTTAATAAAACAGTGATGTTTTTAAAAAGTGATATTTATCATGAGCGAGTCTGGCGGATCGAGCGTATAAAATAATAAGATATCTGTTTTTGACTTTGGTGAAAAATACCATAGAAACTGGAACACAAAAAATTACAAAAAGGTCCGACGAATTATTAAGACTACCTGTTGGTAATTTCTGTCTGGTCATTTTAAGTTTCTTGTTTGTCTTTCCTGTGACTCTGCCAGTGGCACCTCCAATGGTAACAGAGGATGTTGGATTAAGACGTTGAATTTCATCCTCAAATCGCTGAAAACAATAAAATAGGTTCAGTCATTATCATTTAGGGTGTATTTACTTTAGTCCTAACAATATACAACGAAGTATATTGCTCAGGTGGGATTCGAACTCACGACCTTTGCAGCACACACAGTGCTAACACACACAGGTTTGTTTAAGCAGCTCTATGAAATTGGCCCCAGATGACACCATCCGTGTCTTCACTGTACGGAGATCTTCTGGGGCTTGAATTTTGAAAATTTTGACTGACTAAACATTCCTTCTGTGATATGGATGTAAACAAACCATTTGGTGTTGAAATCCATTGATGTCGTGTTTCAAATTGCGTACACATATTAATGACCCAACAATTCCTGGCAAAAATGTACAGACCCAGCCACACCAGAATGATTATGAATCTGCATCGACTTTTATTTGTCCATTTTCTTTTATACTGTGATTGCGGTTCGATTACCAGCTAAGGCCAAACTTGAGTAGAGTATGCAAGGATGTGATAGACCTTGGGTACGGGTCGTTTCACAAAGAACTTAGACTAGTCCTATTTTTAGGACTAGTCCTAGGAGTTATTAAAAACTTAAGGCTAGTCCAAGTTACGACGAGTAATTCGCCCTAACTCGAGATGAGACTAGTCTTAACTCTTTGACATCCAACCCTGAACAATGAGCTTGAAAGCTTGCGCGCGCGAAAGCATGCGGGTACGAAGCCTGCTTACAAACATTTATCGTTGAAAGTCCTGCTCTGCAATTTGGTGGTTGTTGATAATGGTTTCATCGGGTGGGTATTAAAAAAAAAAAAAAACGGACTTCCAGTTAATAACAGAGCAATCAAATCCTTGAGTATGGTTATCCGTTGGTTCAGTCAAAAGTAGTTGTGTAATCTTCGAACATGTTGATATAGGGCAAGGACATTTTCAATTTGCAAAGGGTAGGGCCGTTTTCATTTTGGAACGGGCAAGGCCATTTTCATTTTGCAGAGGACACTTCCATTGGAAAATCTTTAAGTCAATGGGAACCTTTTGAAGGGCACCAAGGCCATGACCAGGGTCCACGGAGGCCATATGACCTCCGTAGCTTGCGTGTAATTACAGGCTTGCCCATGGAGATGACATTAACAATGTTATACCTTGATAGTTGTCATGTCTTTGTCATACACAACAAAGCGCACATCTTTCAGTGATCCATTTGGATGTTGGCTGCTGAATTCAAAAGCTGCCTCATACATGCAGCGAGCAGTGACAGCGGGTGGATAATTCAGTCTACCCGTTCCGAGTGCAGGGATTGCCATTGAGGTCATGCCATCACTACAGGCAGAGATCATAAGGTTTACCACTAGCTGCTTTAGTAACTGTAGAAGCATAAGAATTAAAATTGAAACTTAAAGCACCTACTTGTATTTTTGTTTAAAGATACTGGACACTATTGGTAATTGTCAAAGACCAGTCTTCTCACTTGGTGTATCTCAACAAATGCACAAAATAACAAACCTGCGAAAATTCGAGCTCAATTGGTCGTCGAAGTTGCAAGATAACTATGAAAGAAGAAAAAAACATCCTTGTCACACAAAGTTGTGTGCTTTCAGACGTTTGATTTCGAGACTTCAAATTCTAAATCTGAGGTCTCGAAGTCAAATTCGTGGAAAATTACTTCTTTCTCGAAAACTACATCACTTCAGAGGGAGCCGTTTCTCACAATGTTTTATACTATCAAACTCTCCCAATTACTCGTTACCAATTAAGGTTTTATGCTAAAATTTATTTTGAGTATTTACCAATAGTGTCCACTGCCTTTAAATATTCTTATCCAGTAAAAGGGGACTTAAATCGTTTTATTAGGGTACAACGTGTGGCATAGCTCATTTATCTGTTGTTTCAAGGTACTATAACTTATTCTATGACATCATGTAATGGTTACTTTAACCTTTTCGGGACCTCCAAGTACTCCCCTCCTCTTCGTATTGTCACAGCTTGAACATGTAGGGTTACTTTTTGGGTACCCTGTCAGCGTACATAAAGGAGTTAATTTTGACTATTATAGGCTGTGTATAAGACCTCTTTTTTAAATTTGTGTATGCATGGCAATAATATAAAGACTGCCTGGTGTAAATATTGTGCGTATTCAACCAATGGGACCCTTTAACGCGCGGGAGATTATTGTTCCCTTCATGTTTTAAAGCAATGTTTTAAAGTTTTGCGAGATTAAAATGGGGAGGAGGTCTCTTAAAAGCAAGCTTGTTGGACGGAGACCCCCGAATTTATGTACATAGTCACGGTCTATAACGACTTTTAAATCACGCCCTTTAGTTAAAACACTGGACACTATTGGTAATTGTCAAAGACCAGTCTTTTCACTTGGTATATCTCAACATTATATGCATAAAATAACAAACCTGGGAAAATTTGAGCTCAATCGGTTGTGAAATAATAATGGAAGAAAAAACACCCTTGGTCACAAAGTTCTGTGATTTTAGATAGTTGATTTTCGAGACCTCAAAATCTAATTCCGAGGTCTCGAAATCAAATTCGTTGAAAAAATTACTTCTTTCTCGAAAACTACGTCACTTCAGAGGGAGCCGTTTCTCACAATGTTTTATACTATCAACCTCTCCCCATTGGTCGTTACCAAGTAAGGTTTTATACTAATAATTATTTTGAATAATTACCAATAGTGTCCGCTGCCTTTAACGTCTCACCTGTTCAGACTTGAATTGTTTATATTCTTCACATACACAATGATAGATCTTCTGGCAGTTAAGACGACCTGGTCTTGTTTCTATAAATGACCACTGTGCTACACTACCTAGAGCATCTTTCAAAAAATCGCATTCTTGCTGGAGGGTGGGCCCGGCTGCTTGGAATATTGCCTGAGATACCATCCCATTTTTCATGTTCAAATCGCTCCCTGTTGTGTTCACGATAGCATCAACCTACACCAGATACACAGAATATGACAAATTAGAATTAACAGGGTTAGATATGTATGAATGAAGCATAATATACTTTGATCTGAGTGGCCAATGACTCCTTGGATCATCAACTTTCTTTCCTGTTTTGACAAAGTTAGATAGGCTATTAAACACAGGTTTCCCACAAGGTTGCGTGTTGTTCCATGTACAGTTCTTCTGAAAACAGACAAACTTGTCATGTTTGGACTTGTCCTTATGTTGCCACGCCAAGTTACTGGGTACTTTTAACAACTAAACAATGCTACCCCACAATTTGTTTTTATCAAGTGGTAGGCCCATTCCCACAGAGAATTTTCTTTAGAAAGGAGGAGCAACAATGGAAACACGAGGAAACTGTCCTTATTGTCATAGAGTGCACTTGTGGGGTTCTTTTACACATTGGAACATCGGTCCCCACATTAGGAACTCTTTGTTCAACCTCGACCCCAAAATAATTTTTTTAAGAAAAAGACATAGTAGAACAGCAATAGCAGGACCCCACAATTACATGTGCGTGCGGGTGAGTAGGTATACACATTCAAAACGAGGACATTTATAACAAAAGAGGACTGCAATAGAATCCACGGTTTGGGGGAAAGGTCCACAGTTGGAAAACGTGTACAAAACCAATAGGAGCTGTTGCAACAAAGTACAAACAAAAGAGGGACAATAGGAGGTCCACGGTTGCAGGTGTATACAAGCTGGGGTGCGTGTGTGTGTGGGTGCAAATGATGACTCAAGAAGAACTTGGCATATACTTATTGAAAGAAACAACTTGAGGGTACAATAGATGTACACATAGATTACCGTTTCCATAGCAATGCTTCCCTTGGTCAATTTGATGGCAAGTCCTTCATTAGTTACCACGTTCAGTCCGGAAACGGTGTTAGTTACACCTGGAACACTGTGGTCACAAGTGGCACTTTCACACAAACCAGCAGCAGATGTTGATGGGGTCCGAGCTTGGTGAGGATTATTGGGCGAGAAAGAATTACCTGGAAGGTTATTTGCTGGGGTGAAGGGGAGTGTCTGCTCCGGCATGTCAATTTGGTCAGGTGAAAAACTAATGGGGTAAAATCCTTGAATTTGGTCATCCTGCTTGCCTCCAAGGAAAGGGCGAACGAACATCCCCCCAACGAGCTGGTTTTTAATAGGTTGATTGGGAAAAAGGCGTTGGGTGTTTTCCTTTCTACTGCTCTGTGTAGGACATGGATATCCCTTGAAACCCGATGGAAAGTTTGTGTCCGTGGTACTTCCCTGGGGTGTCGAGATACCAGATACAGTTCCTTGTGTTTGATGTGGGGCTCGTGGGAAGAAACCAAAGTGGCCAGACAAACTTGGATCCTGTGTATGAAAAAAACTCCAAATTTTGAGGAATGACGATTCAATTGGTAATTTTTATAAAATGTCTCCCTTTATCAAGTCATACATTATCAACATATACTTTATAACCAATCAGACAGTTCAGAAAGGTACCAGAGAGGGTCTGAAAAAGAAAATCGAGAATAGCCAGTGCTACTCTTGACACTACACTCTAAAAACTGAAGAGTTGAATCCATTACTTGCACGACTTCGGTGAGTGACTACACTTTGAAAGTGTTGGATCCAGCGTTTTGCTGGTTAAATCTAGCATTCAATTCAACATTTCTCAAAAAAAAAATCTTTGAGTTGTTGGATCAGCTTTTTAAACGTTAAACTGACACTTAAATTACTGACCGAATACTTTAAAATGCTGGATTTAACATTATAAAATGCGGGATTCAACACTTTCAAAGTGTAGTCACTCACCGAACTCATGCAAGTGTTGGATTCAACTCATTAGGTTTTAGAGTGTAGATTCTAGTTGACGGCATATAAAGGGATACCATGACTATATATTTTAAGTTATAATATCTTATCTCCATTTTGTCGAGATACAGCCGTCGATTTTACCAAACTCTTCACAACTTAGTATTAATCTTAGGACTTAGTTGGGACTATATGACTCACATATTTGGGGCCTATACATAAAACTTGCACGGTCTAATGATGATGATAGTAGAAAACAACCCTCGAAATATTTCTGTCTGAAAAGTCATAGTTGATGGGAAATAAATAAGTGAGGGTTTTCTTCTCTTTTTGTTTGAATCGATGTTATGCAAAATGTATAACCGTTTTCTGTGCTATGTTCTCGTGACCCAGTAGCCGATCGATCTCAGACTTCTACCAGGTTTGTCAGTTTACATAAAGTGCTTTACTGCACTGCCAGCAACTGTTTTCTAAGCAAAAACAAATTCTGTCTTGTTATGTTCCTTTAAAATCTTATGCTAACTCACCTGGCGGAAATGGACAAAGGAGAAATGATCGTCATGATCTGAAGGCACCTCTGAAGATGAAGACATTGAAGTACCAGGGGGTGCTTGGCTCGTTTGAATTTTGAATGCAATCTTGATTCCATCGACGACTATCGCATGATCAGGCCTTGATAGCACATTCCCAACACCTGTGTAGTTAAGAGATTTTACAAGTTATTGTGGGGAGCTCCTGCAAACAGTTTAAGTTCAATGTCCTCAAATAAGTCACCATGGTCAAGTGGTTAGACTGCAGGACTTGCAATCACATGGTTGAGGGTTTGAATCCCCATGCTAACCAAGTATTGTCGTCTAGTTACTGAATAACAGTTTCTCGATTTTATGTGCAATTTATAATCATAGACGTTTGAAACCAATGTTTTGTGATGGGAGAGATTGGCTGTTGCAAGCTTGGTGTTCGAATCCCCTTGTGGGAGTTTGTTGAGTTCCCATGATGGGAACTGCAAACGTTACATCATCACATAAATTATCGTTCAAAATGCAGCGAGAGAAAATCATCCGTGCATCACCTGGACTGTAATATGTTATCGTGGGTTGAAATTAAGTTTGCTCTTAGAATATCCCTTTTTAATTTTTTTTTTATTGGTAACAATTATTAAAGCAGAACATGGCAGCTTCAGAAGTTGAAGTTCCGTTTCAAAGGTATTTGTACTCGGCTATAACCCATACCCAAAGTCAATTCTCAATGCTCTTAAGACACTGGACACTGGTAAATGTCAAAGACCAGTCTTCTCATTTTGGTGTATCTCAACATGCATAAAATAACAAACCTGTGAAAATTTGAGCTCAATCGGTCATCGAAGTTGCGAGATAATAATGAAAGACAAAACACCCTTGTCACACGAAGTTGTGCACATTCGGATGCTTGATTTCGAGAACTCAAATTCTAAATCTTGGTCTCGAAATCAAATTCGATGAAAATGGCTTCTTTCTCGAAAACTACGTCACTTCAGAGGGAGCCGTTTCTCACAATGTTTTTCACTATCAACCTCTCCCCATTACTCCTCTCCTTACCAAGTAAGGTTTTATTACCAATAGTGTCCACTGCCTTTAAAAACAAACCTTAACTCGAACTTATGGGGAAGAAGAACTGAAAGCATTTGCTTCTCCTTATTTGTACAAACGCGTTACATTATTATATATTTATTGTTCATTTTAACTGGACCAAGTTTTCATGATTTTGTACAAGTTATTATGTTTTCTGGGCACTATTATCTCACTGTATTGATTTATGTTGGCATGAAATAAATGCATCATGTATGAAGACAACACTCGACTTAAATGTACACGTGGACAAAACCAGAATACAACTTTCTGTTAATTAAAGTTCAACTTACCAGACTGTTCATTAAAGACAACTCTATACAACGAGCAATAGGCATCTCCCCCAAATAGACGAATGCACTCCACTTCGCAGTAGCATCCCCATTTAGACCGAAAATAAGTGACCAACTTATCCTTGATCTCTTGAATCTTGTCATCATTGGGCACAATGAGAGGGAGACTCACGATAACTTCTTGACGATTTTGATTCCGATTAGCCTCCATGATAAAATCATCTGCTTCTTCCGCCGGCGACCTCCTGCACAAACGTACCTTGACCACTGAAGCCACTCAGTACAGACGAAGTGTCTGTCTATACATGTATGTGACGTATGCCTGGTAATAAACTCTGCTACACTGGCATGCCAAGCAAACACTTTGAATCCAAGAATATACAAACTAAAAGAGCCGATTGTAAGTTTACTGGAGCTACCTAATTCTTTTCACGATTTACTGTGGCATTGGTTGGAGAGCAAAACTGTATACTCGCCGTCGATGAATGCGGAAATTGCTGTGGTTGATGTATTTCTCTCTTGTTCATGCATGGTTCGTGCACAGAGAATATGTCACACGTACATGTACATAAAGCAAGGGTCACATTCGTACGTTCGATCCCATAACTATGAAGCTATTAATAGCCACCATGAAACGCAACCTGTTGTGCAATGCGGGGATTCCCCCTTCGCACGCAATCACGTCGCTGATCGGTCCAATTCATCCCGTGATTATACACAGAATCGAACGAGTCACATAAACAATGGGAGACTTTCTGGGACGATAGAGGGCAGCAGACTTACCGGGTAAATCCATTGTTCTCAGAATTATGCGCATGTTCAGAACTACGTAAACAATGGAAATTTACCCGGTATGTCTGCTGCCACCTAGCGTTGGAAAGTCTCCTATTGTTCCGATTGAATGAGACAGCCTTGAAAAATACCCTGTTTATTTATGCCAAGTACAATGTGCGAGGTGCCAAAATATTGTATGGCTAGCCTGCTGCCGTACAAAAAAACCTAAAAAAACTTGGGGCATAGACTGACCCCGCTGTTCAATGGGCACATATAGCAGCCGGTTTAAAAAAAAATGCGCCTATGTTTCTCGTGAAATCCGCTGCTGATCCTAGCCTTCTGGACGTATAGTGTCTTCTCATTAGTAAATATGGACAACAAATGGCACATTCTTCACACATTGAATACCAGATGTGAACATCTCATTATTGGTATTTGTGTTAATATAGCGAGGTTTACCTGCACGTTACGCGAGCAAATACGTTACGTGAACGTCAACAGTGGCTGATTGCATGTTCAAGTATGAAGTCTGCGCGCACGTACGTATCTGACATTAAAAAAAATGGTATCTTCACGTATGCTAAAAACGTGAGATTGTAACGGCACAATTTTCTGACGTATACGCGGAACGTGCAACTAAACCTCCCTAATATTAGGGAGGTTTAGCTGCGCGTTACGCAAGCAAAAACGTGAACGTGAAAATGGCAAAATTTTGTTGTAAACATCTCACGTTTTAAGCACACGTGAAGTTACCATATTTCACTTCAGGTACGTACGTGCAGACGTCATACGTGAGCATGAAATACGCCCAAAGTGGTGACGTCACCTAGAAACTACACAATATGTTGACGTTCACGTTCACTCACGTGTTCGCTCTCGTAAACGCGCAGCTAAACCTCCTTATATTGATTGCCAGATCTCATTCTTGGTATTTTTGTATTAATGATTGCCCAAACTAAATCACTATCTTGTTGATCATATTGTACTAAAATGAAATGGACAGAACATTGACCATGTAGCTACTTCTGTTTCCATTTTCCACTGACAATGTTTATTATTTACTCCACTCTAAGTTTCTTATCTGTTAATGATTTGAGTATTTTTTTTCTTTAACCGATAATCACCCTATTTTAATTACAAAAGTTATGAGTGTTAGGAGCCAGAATGTTTTTTAAACGAATGTGCAATGTCATCATCTGTAATCTGTTTTTTACCAAATGGTAATGTTGCATTTTTTGTAGTTACCCATGATAAATAAACACAACATATATAACGAAATACATAGTGTAACACATAGGTAGGTTTAATTGTCTAGCATAAAATGATTGGTGGGCACAACAGACTTCCTGTGCCCAATTTCATAGAGCTGCTAAGCACACAAATTTGCTTAGCATGAAATTTCTGCCTCGATAAACAAAAAAGATTACCAACCATATTTCCACTTGATTTTACAGGATGGGCAAGCAACAGCTGAATACCAGCCAAAAAGCAATGTGCAACAAATGGTAATCCTGTTTTTATCAAGGAAGAAATCTCATGCTAAGCAGATTGTTGTGCTTAGCAGCTCTATGAAATTGGGCCCAGTACAATATACTTAAGATGCTTCACTTAATTCTGTACTTCGAAAATGTTTAAAAGACAAACAATTCACATGTTTTTCAATTTATCAAACTTTTTCAGTCACGGTTGTAACTCTTTATAATACATAGAGCTCAAAAGGTCAAATATTTACCCCCAAAACTCAAATAATATCAAATTATGAATATATTGTGTCATTTGTAATTTACTGTCTGTTTTTGAAAATTTTAAAAGAGTTTCTGCGTAAAATATGGATAAAGATCAAGTGGAATACGATTTACATTGAGTGTGTTATACATGTATTCTGAATACAAATAAAATGTATACAAACAATACATTTTCTATGCAAACGACCTTCATCAGTGTTCAGGTTAACATTTTATACATAATTGATTTTTATCCTACCAAACTTGAGTTGCCTAATTTTCTATAAACATAAACTAAAATAGTGATATATTACTCACTCATTAGCATTCTACTGGTGAATATAAAATGTCTTTCACAACATGAAACTTAAGTTTAAAGGCACTGGACACCTTTTTGATATTTGTCAAAAACTAGTCATCTAACTTAGTGTATAACATGTGCATAAAATAACAAACCTGTAAAAACTTGAGCTCAATTGGTCGTCGAAGTTGCGAGATAATAATGAAAGAATAAACACCCTTGTCACACAAAGTTGTGTGCTTTCAGATGCTTGATTTCGGGACCTCAAAAAACCAATTATGAGGTTTCGAAATAAAATACAAATATTTTAGTGAGAAAAACTTCTCGAAAATGACGTTACTTCAGAGGGTGCCGTTTCTCACATTGTTTATACTATCAACAGCTCTCCATTACTTGTTACCAATTAAGTGTTTTTGTTAACGATTTTAAGTAATTACCAATAGTGTCCAGTGCCTTTAAGTTTTTAAGGCCCTGGATGGTAATTGTCAAAGACCAATGTTCTTACTTGGTGTGTTCCAACACTAAAACAGTTAATAACATTTTGTACAAATTTGGGCTCAATTGGTCATCGAATTAGCCACAGAAAAAAGAAAAAAAACACCCTTGTTGCAAAAACTGTTCTTTCAGATACCTGAATAACTTTCTTTCAGTATCAAATATTTTATTGAGAAATTACCTCTCCATTGAAACTAAGTCCTTGAGGCGAGATTTTGTTTTGAAAAAATGGCCCTATATGTAAGGGTTTTATAGTAACAGTTGCACTAATTTACACACCAATTAGATTTTTTGTAGACTACATTTACACCCCAATTTACACCCCAATTAGATTTTTATGTTTAGACTACATGCATTTTCATTGCAAAAATATGACAAATTCTGAAAAAATTGGTATTTGCTCATAATGAAGCACCAATCAATGATACAGCATGATTGCTCTATTTACAGGATTACAATTTTCAAAACCAAGCATCAGTCGTACTTCATTGTGGCATTTTTCAAGGAAAACATAACAATCTCAATACATTTCAAAATGAAGCGAAATCATGGAATTTGATGAGATACTCTGGGTATGCCTGTGCATCATGAAAGATGACATAAATGCCAGGAGCATGTATGTTGTCTACAACACTGTCAAACAGTTCAGCAGGATTATGTGGTTTGGGAGGTGGAGTGATCATTCCTTGGCTGCCTCTGACGAAATCTCCAACGAGAACATTTGTGACGAATACATGCTTTGTGCCATTTGCATTTGGTTTAGCATATTGAGCATGTGCAGAGTAGCTTGCTGCAACACCAAAATAGGTGCCATTTCCATATGCAGTTGCTGAGGAAAAGAGAAAATAAATACCTATTGAGGTGTTTTACCAAAAGGGTAGCAAAAGTCCAAACCAATCAGAAGCGATGGGGGTCAGCGGGTCAGCATTCATTAATGCACATTTCAATTTGCACGTTATCGCAAATACATTGTTAAAAAATTTCGAAACTCACAAACCACATGTTGGGTTTTTACCATAACTTTTATTGGCTTTAACTGTCCCGCTTTTTTTCTGGATGCATTCCCTAAATCCCTTTCCCCTCCCTTTTTCTATAAACGGATATTTATTTGTTTGCACTTGTGTATGCTTCTGAAACAGGTCCGGTTTGGATCGAAGGCTAAGGCCATTAACCATAAAAGCTTTACAGTGATTAAGTTTTACAGGTGACTATTTTAAGTGCGTGCTTAACCCAACATTGAACCAGCTAAAATCTAAGCTGATCCGTATGTATTATGAAACTATTTGTAAATTATACATGAAATGAACTTACCATTCTTCCCACAAAAGCTGCGGTTGAATCCCTGTGTACTGATTTTTTTAGAGGTTTGCTCATCTGTTCCATGGTAGAGAACCATCTCAATCTGATAAGTTCTATTCAGGCGATTCTCTAGTGCAGCTCTACGGGCTTGATACTGCATCATCAAATCTTGACTTTGAATTCTCTCTATCTACAAGTCATACAAAAAAAGTATGGTCGAACTACGTTTCAAATGTACTACGCAAATATTTTCCAATTACTTTCACACGGGTACAGTTAAATCCACCACAACTTTTGACACCAAAACACACAGTGAATATAAATAATAATAATAATAATAATAATAGTGGCTTCTTATACAGCGCTCAGGTCCGTCACGTCACGTAGTGACGCTCATGGGGCATCAACATTATTACCCCTGGTCGCCCTGGTCACAGGGCCTTAAATCATTCCTTAAACCATCTCAACCCTCTGGGGAGTATACAGCCTGTGCCGCCAAGTACGTAGCGCCCTAAGCTAATCAATCACAAGAACCAACTCTGCCCTCACAGGTACCCATTTAACCCTGGGTGGAGAGAAGCTTATGGTGAAGTGTCTTGCTCATATGGCTGTCAAAATAGCACAACAAAAATTATTTCTGGTGATGATGTTAGGTGAATTTGGTCAATATATGAAAGTAATAAATACCTCGACAATATTGTTGAAAGGACTCATAGATGCCCGAAACTTGGTTTCTACCGCTGTGTACTCATCAGATCCTGCAGTCAGCTTTACCATTTTGGTTGACTCCCCTTTCATCATCGGTATCCAGTTACTTGGTGGTTCAAATCTGGCAGCTGCAGATAAAATGCACAATGAATTTAAACTGCAGTTTTAACCGACATGAAACTTAAGTTTGTATGTAACAACTCCTAGTAAATTCAGTAGGTTTAATCTGGGGCTCAATCTCATTGCTCTGCTCGCCATGGAGCGATCAGAACAAAAATCACTTTGTCCACTTACAATCAGTCCAGTGTTAGAGGTCTCAAGGCCGATCTCGAGGCCGAATATGGATGGTTTTGGCCTTGGCCTCGTGCTGTGACACAGTCTTGGCCTCGCAGACCCATGACTCGGACTCGGCCTCGAAGGTCACGGACTCGACTACAACACTGCTTTACAATGTAGCAGTTGCAGGAGCTGCATTTATAAGCTAAGAATGGTTAAGTAAGTGCACACAAGCATTTGTTCTTTATTTCCTGTGAAATGTCCAAAAAGTTAATTGTGGATTTTCCTGCTACCCTTAGCACCAGCTTTTCCAAGATTGTCAGTGCCATAGAATTTGGTCAATGATTGATTGGGATGATGCAAAAATTCTTGCAATCGGCTTGGTATATAAAAAAAAGAAATTTTGAAGTGCTTCCCATTAAACCTTCTTTGACCTTTTTATAGTTCAGAGTATTTTACAAACACTACGCCAGGTTGGCTGGCCTGGGTGTTTAATACATTGTATTTTTTTCATATTTTTTACCCTGAATTACCAAATATTCACAATTGACGTGGCTCAAGTATGAATATCACTATTACCTTGATATTTCAAACGAGTCATTTGTTTACAAAATAATAAACAAAAACAACCAGTTGCAAATTTTTACCACTTTTCAGGTCGACACGATGGACATTAATCACTCTTCGATTATATCTTTCCTGCATCTGTTGGAAGTCGATGACTGCTCTTCCTTCTTCCAGATCAAGTGTTAAATTTAGCTTTTTCTTCTGGTAAGCGTCCTCTAGGAGGGCATTAACCTCTTCATCATAGTCCTCCACACCTGATGTAGTGCTGTACTTCCACTTGACCTGCAGTTAAATCAAAAATTACTTAGTTTAGTTTAATCAAATTTGAAGGAGCCCTTCGTCAACTTGCACTGCCTTGAATTTACATGTATTCTGATTTTGTTCATGTTGTGAATAGCAATGTCACACTCAATGAATTGTCAAAGCACAACAGACATTCTTGTGTAAATTTTTTAACAGTAAGTGTTAGGCACAAAGTATGCATCTGATCTTTCTGACAATTCAAAACTTTATTTGTTGGGCCATCCAACAAGGGAAACCTCTATGTGATTTCAATGAATTTTGTTCTTGTTAAACATTAGAATACATTTTTGCTACTGCAAATGGCCACTGCATGGTAAGACTATGCAACCATTTAATGGAATCCTGCAAGCACTCATTGACACTATCCACAAATCGCTTACATATTTTTGAAGTCAAGATACAACAAAACCCTTTTTTAAATTCATATTAATGTGTGCACTCACTTCTTTTGCGAGTTCCATCTTTAATTGCTTCTCTGTCTCCTCCTTTTGAATTCTTGTGAACTGTGAAATGTCCAGTAAGGCATCCTTGACATTGTATTTACATCCCTCCACATGGATGAACTTGGCCCGACCTTTAGAAGGTTCCACAGTCACCTAGGGTTGATAGTTAGGTAATCAAACAAAAATATGGTGTGAAAAAAATGTAATTTTTTAAATGTTGAGGACGCAATTAATACACAAGCTCTTATGCGACATACAGCGACATATGGTGCGTACACAGGCAACTGTTTCATAAAGTTGCACTAGTGTATGGTTCAGTGGAACAGGCACTTCAAATCATGAATGGATTAAGTTTATAATGGACTCGTGTCTAATGCCTTTTCCTTTGGTGATGTTGTCAAGTATAACTAGGGTTATAAACTGAGTTTTATCGACAACAAATAAATAAGTATTAATAAGTTGCCTTTTACTGTGTTTAGCACCACAGTACACGTGAACAGAACTTTTAATGTACAAGCAACTGGTTGAAAAGGTTACTTTAGAGCAGTACGTTCACACAGTAAGGAAACAATACTTGTATGTAAATACATGTAAAGTTGAACCTACCTCATTGTTAACTTTTAAGTAGTTTTTGTCAATTACCTTACCAAACTAGATTTCACGGCCATTGCTATTACTGTATCGCACCAACTATGCTGATTTTGCTGATCTTTAATGAAGCTCTGTACATTTTCAATTAATTTGTTGTTACTTTCAGGACAGACAAACCACACTTTTATAATTTGAGTTTAAAAAAGGTATAACATTATATACTAACATCACGTTTCCTTCCGATTTGCTTAAGCTGAGCTTTGTGTTCTGTTGTCATTTTGTAAAGCAATCCCATCACATCTGGAAAATCCTATGTCGGATACAAAATCAAATATGACATTGTTACTTTTTAATATAAAATATAATATTATGTACAAAATAAAAAACACATCTGCACTATCAAATTGTACCATTTACTGAAGGCTTACATATGAACCTCATTTAGTTTATGAAGTTGTTAGGTTCTCTTTGATCAAGGATTGTACTTGTTAACAAAAACTGCTTTCGATTGGGATCAGGCAAATTACTACCACTTATTAAGAGTTCACCATTTAGTATTGCAGTATTGGACTTGAGTAACTAACTTTGAGAATCTACACATACTTCAGATAGAAATTCCTCTTCTTGAAATGTATCAAGTGTGTATGAAGCCTTCATCAAGGAGTTCATATCCATGGCACTGAGCTGTAGAATGACCGTTTCTTTAAGCTCTTCTTCTTTCTTGTCATCTTCAACACCTTCAGCACCGTATACAGCAGAATTAACTCTCTTAGTTAGAAATTCTGTTGAGGAAACATCAAATTGTGGTTTTTAGACTGCTACCTGGGCAGAATGTAGAAAATCGGCCGGAACTACTACATCGAGGGGAATTCTCATTCACATTTTGACATGTCATAGTAAAAAATTCTTTGAATTCCGACGGCAAAAGTCAATCTAACTTGGGCAAAGTGGAACAAGAAAGCAGCTTATTTGAATCGCAGTTTTTGCACCGTCCTACAATCTAAACTCTCAGCCATGGGCCCCAACCCTTGTTCAATGTTGGCTCTCATTGTGCGGTCTGCACTCCTGCATGGGTAAACAACATTGAGTGGAGGAGCAGGGGAATGGGGAAGGGAATTGTCATGTGGCTCAAGCCTTTTGGCCAGGACTGTAGGTATAACAAAATGCGAAGACAATCTGTGTTGAGGAAAATTATGTTAATGAATCAAAACGTAAGCTTTGAAATCAAAACTCACTCATCATAAGTTTTTGTTTGTTTGTTGTTTTTTTGATGTGGAGTTTATTACTCCGTTTATTCAACATTCATCAGCAAAAGCATACATCAAATAAACACACTAAAGACATAAAGACATTAGAAGCAGTTCCCTGAACTGCTGAATCATTGGAATTCCAACTGGTTTACAAATAAACTGATTGTTCGTTTTGATTATTTTGTTTCTGTCCAAATTGACTCTACTTACTTATGGTTTAAATAACATTTTGTTATTAATGCTACTCACCTGGTGCAGCCGTTTTCATGTGGTAGTTAGTACTTGCAGCTTTGTCATCACTCTCCTCGTTACAATCGGTGGTAATCACACAATGAAATTCTCTCTCGACAGACTCCAAGAATTTCTTGCCTTTCTCTTCACGGAACAGTCTAGCCATGCACGTCTTGGATACAGGATACTGTTTCTCTTTTACCGCTTGTACAAGTGAAGTGACCAGTTTGCGGACTGCATCTAAACCCTCCTCGTTGCCTTGGATGACAAATCCTCTGTTCCTTCCACTCATCTGTGGCTGGATAGCTACAAGATTTTGTCGATGTTGTTGTCTTACTTTTTCCAACTCATGACCATGGTATGTGGTAATGAGGCGTATTTTGCTCTTATTTGAGGGAATGGTGCTTTTAATGATGACATTTTTCTTGAGAAAATCCAAGATGTTTTTTTTTGTTTCTTCAAAATTTCTCTTAAATCCTGCAAGTTTAATAAACTTGACACCTGCAAATAAACATAACATCAATTCATGACATGTAAATGCTTGCGGCTAGCTAAAACAGGTAGATATTTTTTAAATGTTCCTTAAAATTGCAAATGTGGAAAAATAAAACAGTTGGCCCTATCCTCACTTGATTTCAACACATTTCAAATCAATGAATGTTTAGCTTACATTTTCTGCAATAATACCTTTCGCTGTTTATTAATAACTGGTAGTTGGCATTTCTGAAAAATTTGTAACACTTAGGTCAGGCCAATATTTGTATAATGTACATGTATCTTAACATTGCAGCTGCTTTTTCAATTAGCTGCCATATTAACCAATGACTCAGCTGTACATCAGGGAGTAGGGTAAAAGATTATTTAAAGGGTGGCTGCAGTTTTTTGTTTCTTTCATTTAAATGATTAAACATGACTTTTTAAAACTTAAGCACTTTTTTATATTTTTTATGAAATGCGCAAATATTAAAAAAATGGTTTTCAAGAGATTAGGGGAACCCACCCTGTCCCTAAAATGGAGCCTTCATTTGCATAAACGTGACGTCATGTCGGTAACCCGAGCCGCCGGCCCCCCTGGCTGTGTGCATATAGAGACGAGTGCACTGTGTGGCCTGGTACCTAGGCGCGTGAAGTTAGGGACCAGACTCTTTTTGCCGACGATATGTTTGAATTCCCGACGTGACGTCGATGGTAGGGGCGGTAACAATCCAAAAAAGGAGGGGGCATGACTTATTCGCTAATTACGCAAGTCAGATATGTCGGGAGTAAACAAAACACATTTTATTGATGTTCAATACATATATCAGAAATAAATGACAGCAAAATTAACTTTTTTTTTTAATTCACTGCAGCATCCCTTTAAAAGTGTTTTTTTTTACTATTGCGATGAATAAAACTGAAACAGCTCTCAATAATTTCTTCCGAATTAGTAATCAAGAGAGATTAAAAGATGTTTAATTGTTGTTATTAGTATTAAAAGCTTTTTTGAATGGAGAACTGACAAATACCTGGTTCATGGCTGATGCCTGCCATGACGAACTTTTGCTTGTTGATCAAATCCAAAAGTCTCTTCCCATCGTGGCCTTGTAAGACAGCTAAAGCAGACTGTCCTTTGATTGCAATGGTATCTTCATCTATTTCATATTCGATGTATGCTTTAGCCTCCTTGACATCTCTGGTAGTAGCACCGTGTATTGTGATCTTACCATCATCTGATCCACTGCATACTGCATGAATATTCTGTGACCCTAGAATTTCATGAATTTTGTCCCGAACAAGCTGAACAAATCGTACCTTGGTACTCCCGGCTTTGAACTCTGTCTTTTCTAATTTTTCCACCATCCTCCTTATCTTTAGCTCCACGTCTTTGATGGTTTTTCTTTTTCCATCTAGAGTGATGCCAGTTTTACCATATGAGCTGAAAACTGTAATCTTCAGAGCTGGAAAACGCTTTTCGATCTCCTGTTTAATCCCACACAAGGTAAAGAGCTGCAGCTTCTCCGAATCCCAGTTGATTTCTTCTTTTGTTTGCTCAGCATCATAGTCAGCCTCCTTCTGTAACTTCTTGATGATGTCATTGATTGTTGCTTCAGTGACATCAACATCTCGTTGTTCTCCGACCAGTATCACTTCATGAAGTCGAGTATCTGTGAACATCAAGCAAGCTGTAGTCATCTTCTTGAGTGCATCAGCAGCACCCTTCCACAGTGTTTGCGGAAATGGAACTCTGGCTGTTTTGAGTCGTCTCATGAAGTCGGTCAGAACATCAACAGCTTCCTTTTTCCAGTTCAACCATGATATTTGGTGCTGGGAGTCATCTTCTACTGGTTCTAGCTTAGCTTGAGACTTCTGAGAACCATCCGGCCACAGCAGATTGGCTTTCACCTTGGCCAAGTCTTTCAGCAACTTCTTCTTGGTGTTCTCACCTTTCCCATAGAGGTATTCCATAATAGATTCCTGTACTTCAATCGACACTGGTTTAGGGTACTGTGGAGTTGGGGCATCAAGTGGGCTCAGGCTTCCCAGGAAGTCATGATATGATTCAACCCGCAGTTCTTTACGACCGAGCTTATGATGACTCTTTCTTACAACATCCTCAACCACTGCAGGAATGAAAACAAAGGATTCATAAATACCCCAGACAGTTTCTCTACTCCTATTGGTGGAGAGCGCGTCACGTGGGGGTGTTTAAACCTTTGATAATGACCAGCTGGAGCTGTTTATAACAAGCTGGCTTCCCCGTGTTGGGCGCGCAACATTATCACGACGAACGCAATTCATAGCTATAGTAACAGTGCGTAATCTTAGCGCGTGCACGTAATCTAAGCGCACACATACACACAACCCACGCGCATTGAACAGATTCTTCACAAAGTTTGGGGAAAAAATATTTCCAACCTCGAATTTTCAATTGTTAAAGGGTCTATAATCGTATTTTTTAACAAAAGGGCATTAATGAATGGGAATAAAAGAGTAGTGACTCGTTCCTAAATGTCCGTTTAAAACCTTGCAGGGTCCTTGCCTTTATCACACGGACGCCAACCCTGCTGGCTTTAAACGACTGTTGAAGAACTCGTCGCTATCCTTTTATTCCCTTAATTAAATATGATTATGGTTAATTTAAGAGCAAAACTTATGGTCCACTAAGTTGAATAACACAAACTTAGAAATAAATTGACAAGCTGACAGCAGTGTTTCCACGAGGAAAATGTCATTTATGAGCTTTTTCTTTGACTTCATACTTTGGATGTAAATGGAGTCCTTGCCCTTTCAGACATGCAAATTTCTGAAGAAAAAAAAACAAAAAACGAGGAATTGTCCGATCCACTTAATTTCTTTTTACAGTGTTTTCCAATTTTCTATGGCAGTTTGGAAAAGTTAAAGAGAAAATCAGCTGAACAGTTGCATGCCTGTCCATTCGGGTGAGCACCGTCTTCAGTTTGCAGAGACTGCGTCAGTTTAGTTTTGATCACCCATTACAAATGTATCACCCTCGCTCAGCACAGAGCAGATTCAAAGTGATTTCTTGTGGAGAATTAGTTTTCCAGTGTTGGTTTTTGGAGAGGCTAAATTATTTTTAGCATCAGTGTCAGTCAAGCTCAAGAGCCCCCCCAAAAGACTTAGGCCTAAATGTTTGAGACTCCATACAAGATTCAGTGACCCTTGAATCAGAGAATAATTATGATCGATCAAATTAAAAGCAGAAGAATTTAGAAGTAATATGACAACTCAATTTAGTTTGTGATATACATACCCTTCCAGTCTTCAAAGTAGACGATTGCCTGTCCATCCATGGGTCCTGGTTGTACCTCTCTCACTCCACCGCCTCCACTCCTCTTCTTGCTATCAAAATACAACTCAACAATGTCCAAATCTAGTCGAGCTCCTTAAATGGTGCAGATAAAAAAAATCAAATCTAGGATTACAAATTTTAGATCAAAATTTAGTATGTTTCAAAAGATTTGAGTAATCTATTGGCATTAATAGTGGTTTTGTCTATTAAGACAATCGAATATCACTCATTAACATTAAAGACATTAATTAAAACAAGAAATGTGAAATTTGTTCCAAGCAGATATTGATGTTTAGCAACAGCCCTGATGTGGTCTCATGGATGCTGTGGTCTTGGTCCCCTTGAAATGTTTTCAAATTAAATTAAAATGTTGTACAACTTTGTAAAATGAAAATGGCCCTGCTCTTTTAAAGATGAACTTCCAGGCCTTGAGTTATACCAAGAATTATTGCAGAGGAGTATTGAGTTAAAAATATGTTTCAGAAAAAGTGTACATTTAGAAAAAGTATCCTAAATGGATTTTTTATAAGTTGACAACAATCTGGCACTAAGTATTAGCTTTTAAATTTCTACCAAATGAATCCTCAGATGTTCCGCATGAGTGAACACTACCTAATTACCTTTGTCAGATTTTAATCGGCTTGCACACAAAGGTGAAAGGGTTAAAACAGAAAAAAACACCAGAGTCAGTAAAGTGAGGTATGTGCTTTGTTGCTCACAAACTTGCTTCGAAACTGGATCAACCTTCAGTCCTCCATAAGTCTACCAAGTTGGGACGCATTTTAAATGGAAATCGTTTGTACTTGCACGATTCAGTCTTCAACATAGCCTTCAACTCTTTGCACACATACTTCTGCCCTCCTCCGCATGTCATAAACAGCGCGACTAAATTGTGGCATCCTACAATTTTCTGAAAACTGTTGGAAAGCGAACGTTTGGCTACTCTTGGTGGAATCCTTGAAGCACTGAAGAGACACTGTTAGTATGCTGAAAAGTATCTCTTTTGTGGTGTGTACTGAGGTAGACCATGTTGTACTCAATTGCGTGCATAAATACAGGAACGTACAGAGATGACCATCAGTTTTATACCAAGCACATAGCCGCACCATCTCTATTTACATGTTTGATTCTGTTTTAAACCTTTCACCTTTGTACGCAACACAATTAAAATCCATTAAATGAAGTAGTGTTTACTCATGCGGAACAATTGAAGATTGATTTGGTAGAAATTAAAAAGCTACGACCTTGATCCATTAATACTTAGTGCCAGATTTTTGTCAACTTATAACAAATCCGTTTCGATTACGTTTTTCTAAATGTATACTTTTTTTAGCACCCGATAGTGTAAGCTAATTAAGACTCTGGTTGTGAGCACAGTTTGCTAAGGAAAACTACAAAACAATTTGGCCATGGTTAAGATAATTAAAAAAAAATATATCACAATTAGCTATCAAACCTTGCACTAAGATTGCGTCAGAATAGGGCACTTTCTCTGCCTTCAATGGAGTATCTTTGAGTTTTCTTCGAGAAACTTTTCGGATAGCATCCTCCAGGTCTATGTAATACAAGAAGGGGTTTAACACGACTTAAACATTGAACGAACTCATTAAATGAACAAAACATGGCTAATTTACACAAAAATAGTGAGCACATAGAGATAAAATTTGGCCATAAGCACTATAAGAACTGTGTATCATCCTTATTGCATTTTTTCAACTAGAGAAATAAGATGAAGGGTGTACCTACTAATGTAACAGATGTAGAAGGTAAAGTGATTCAAAAATCCCCAGCGTAGGTAAATTTTAAGTTTTTAAAAAGTTTTTACACTTGCAATTTGAAAGTTTGGTTGGAAAAGAACCATTTCACCTGGGATATCACGTGAGAATGTACATATAGCTGTTCCAGGCTTCTCTCCATATTGGATGGTTGGTTCCTCATCCATGGATGCTCTATTTTCAATAAAGAGCTTCACATTCTCAGAGGAACATCCATCTGGTATCCCTTCTAGAAACAGACATCGGGCATTGATCTGAAGTGGGCGACGTTTCTTCTTGGTGACAAGCTTGACGTTTAGTGCATCGCCTGATAGTGTGTGCTTTTTCCCAGCCACTATAGAAGTAACTGGAAAATTGATACCCCAAAAAATTGAAAATATTTTAAAATAATAATAATAATATTATTATTAATATCGAAGACTTATAAAGCGCACGTATCTACCAAACAAGGTACTCAAGGCACAGAGTAGCCTATGTACAAACTTTCAGGGATAGGTTATTGCAGTGATGAATTCTGAGACCCAATTATTTAGCACCTTATATAAGGGTTTACAAGGTGTTACAGAGCAGACAGCACCCAAAGCCAGGAACACCGAGGCGAACCACTTCTCTTTTCAAGAAGTGCACTGGGTTCCTTTACATGCGTTACATAACACATGGGACCAACAGCTTAACATCCCATCCGAAGGACGAAGCAATGCGGTCTTGCTTAAGGACACAAGTGTCATGGCTGGGGATTCGATCCACACTCTGCTGATCAGAAACACCAGAGTTTGAATTTGGTGCTCTTAACAGCTCGGCCATGACTCTTCCAAGAATTTAATATAGCTTTAATGGATTACCTTTTGGTTTTCACTTATCTGCGAGTTGAACGCTTTTATTGTTTACAAGCTTACACTAACCTGATTGGTCCTTGAAGGTAATGCTGATTACACCAGTCTTAGATTCCCTCTCAAACGCTTCTATTTCACCTCCTCCAGATTTGCTTGGATTCTCAAAATAGAGCTTCAGGACCCCGATATCTGTTGAATGGTTCAGACCAGTCACTACAATCAGTTGCTCATCTGCGTCTGGCTCATCTTCTTCTGGTTTATCTGGTAAGTGTTCCTGTCCAAAAATAGGTGGCATAGGTTTTTATAATTTATACATCAAAATCTCAGTCGTGTAGATGCGGTGTTATGTGTAGGTTTGTTTGCTATCTGTTGTCCACCTGTTGCCCCATTCTGCATATTCATAGTGCCAGAACTCAGACTTGGACCTAGTATTGTAGGTTAAGTCTAAAACGATAACATCAAAATATACAACAAAATGCCCTCAAAGAATACAAACAATAAAAAACAGAGAGAAACAGTGGAAAGAGTAGATAGAAAGCAGATCACAAGGGACATGCTGATGATGGACCACATGCAATAAATGTATTGCCTATGCTGGTTCACAGAGAAAATATTAGTTTCTACTCAAGCTGAAGCAGCTTCACTCGGTTCCTGCGTATTCAGCAGTCAGCACAAGGACTGAATTTTCATTTGGAATCTATGATATTATAGAAGTCTACATCACTCTAATTTCCTTTAGAGCAACTACACAGTTGTGTACTACACACTTGCATACTTCATATTGCATATACACAATTGCGCCCCCTGTTGACTCCCCCATGAGGCCCCGCGGCATGGAAAGCACCTGTTTACATAATAAAAAGGTGTTGTATTTATACACATAATTTGAGAATGAAAAGACTAGTACTAGGAGAATAGGTGGCTAGGAATGTTCATTAGACAAGAACAGTAGTTAATGATTTTATATTATACACATAATGAATGTTTATGAGTGCAATGGTGCGAATATGTTCATGAGTTGAAAGATGGAATGTTCTATTCAACGAGGCGGAGCCGAGTTGAATGGAACATTCCAGCTTTCAACGAATGAACATATTCGCACCATTGCACGAATGAAAAACATTCATTATTTGTTTTATATAACATCCAAGTAGAACTTTGTCATTTTGATTGAAAGAAACAACTTTCAAAACAAACAATTTCAACTGTAGAAGCCGAATGCTAGTAATTTTACAATGCCTTCTTGCAGTAACACCTGCTGCGTTACCAAAGACACGCGCACGCATTGATGTTTTTACTCAGCTTTTTCGTTCCATCCGAAAAGTACCATTGCACGCTGGCAGCGTGCCAGCGTGCAATGGTACTTTTCGGATGGAACGAAAAAGCACGGCGAGTGACTCAGCGTGCAATGGTACTTTTATTTGCTATCACGTGACGGACAATCCTCCAATCAAATGGCAAGGATCTGCTTGGGTGTTATATAAAATACACTATTAAATATTATAAAATTACAAACTTTAAAAATAGGTCTAACCTAAGTGACATGTTTCTGGGTTTTTTGGCCAGAGCTCACCAAATGATCTGCTGATGTTCAAGTTGTTTTATGCTCTTTTTATGGATTAACTACTTAATACTGAAAACATGTGTTACTATACATGTATCCTTAACCTAAAAAATTACCTCTTTGGTGTCACTGTCACCTTCTGCTTTAAAAGAAGAAGCATTCTTGGACTTCTTCTGTAACTCCATGATGATGTCATTTATTGTTGCTTCAGCGACATCAACATCTCGTTGCTCTCCGACAAGTATCACTTCATGAAGTTGAGTATCTGGGACCATCGAGCAAGCTGTAGTCATCTTCTGCAATTTATCAGCAGCATCCTTCCACAGTGTTTGCGGAACTGGAACTCTGGCTGTTTTGTGTCCTCTCATGAAGTCAGTCAGAACATCGACAGCTTTCTTTCCCCAGTTCAACCATGATTGGTGCTGGGATTTGTCAATTACTGGTTCTAGTTTAGCTTGAGACTTCTGAGAACCATCTGGCCACAGCAGATTGGCTTTCATCTTGGCCAAGTCTTTCAGCAACTTCTTCTTAGTATTCGCACCTTTCCCATATAGGAAATCCATAATAGATTCCTGTACTTCTACCGACACTGGTTTGGGGATATGTGAAGTTGGGGCATCAAGCGGGCTAAGTCCTCCCAAGAAGTCATGATACGGTTCAATCCGCAAATCTTTACCACCAAGCTTATGACGACCCTTTGTTAAAACATCCTGAACCACTGCAGGAATATAAAATAAATGAACAACTGCTTAGGTTGAGCTTTTACTTTATTTAAAAGCAAAATGTACGGTCCAACACTTTGAATAATAATACAGTGTATTAAGAAATAAATTTACCTGCTAACAGCAGTGTTTTCCCTGTCGTTAAATGGAAGGGCCGGGTTCACTTTGCTAGTTCCAGTGACTAGCTACACCTTGTTCATGATTCACAAAATGCCACCTCTCTTTAAACATTTGCCATGGTGAAAAAAAAACTAGTTTCCCTTTTGTTTGAGTGATTGCTGTATTCCAATGTTGTGACTCGACTCAAACTCGAGTCCACCTTGTACTTTTGGTGACTTGGACTTGACTCTAGTCAGTTTGGCAAGAGACTAGGACTTCATGACTCGGTCTTGATCTTGAAGACTCATGACTTTCCAGTCACAAACTTTCACAACCTCCTTTATTTGTTTAGTTTAAAAACATTCTGATGGTTTGGCCATATACAGCTCATGTGTGTTAAATTCGAATAATACCACTGGGACATAATTCTGTAAAAACATTACACAGCAGGATTCCAATGTTACGCTGATATTCTGTCACCTAAAGTGACACCTCGCTCATTTCATCACCTAAGGGAAACAATTGCTAACCTAGAAGATGTCTTGTGGACAATTTCCATACCAAATTTTCAGCATTACTGTTAGTCAGGCCAAAGAGCCAAATGATAGACTTTGATCTAGACCTCAAAGTTTCAAGATAGCCTAGCCAGACTGAGTAGTGCACTTATTAAGTGCACCCCAGTCAATGTCGATAACCCTGTGAGACCATCCCGTGCATGTTTAAGATTTAAGATTATAGCCAGCCCCTTTAGACTGCCTAGTGCACCTTTAGTACCTGATTCTGTTAGTGAGCCCTGCCAGACTCTCTTTAGCACTGCACCATTAGTATCTTTATTACCTGATTATGTTAGTCAGCCCTGCCAGACTTTCTATAACACTGCACCTTTAGTACCTGCAATTATAGGCAGCCCCTTTCTAGTGCACCTTCTGATTCCGTTAGTCAGCCCTGGCAGACTCTCTTTAGCACTGCACCTTTAGTACCTGAGATTATGGCCAGCCCCTTTAGTCTGCCCAGTGCACCTTTAGTACCCGACTCTGGCAGTCAGCCCTGCCAAACTCTCTATAGCACTGCAACTTGAGTACCTGAAATTTCAGGCAGCCCCTTTAGACTGTCTAGTACACCTTTTGTACCTGATTTTGTTAGTGAGCCCTGCCAGACTTTCTATAGCACTGCACCTTTATTACCTGAAATTATAGGCAACCCCTTTGGACTGCCTAGTGTACCTTTAGTACCTGATTTTGTTTGTTAGTCAGCCCTTCCAGACTCTGTTTAGCACTGCACCTTTAGTATCTGGCCAGCCCCTTTAGACTGTCTAGTGCACCTTTAGTACCTGATTCTGTTGGTCAGCTCTGCTAGACTCTCTATATCACTGCACCTTTAGTACCTGAGATTATAGCCAGCCCCTTTAGACTTCCTAGTGCACATTTAGTACCTGATTCTTTTTGTTAGTCAGCCCTGTCAGACTCTCTTTAGCACTGCACCCTTAGTAACTGAGATTATGGCCAGCCCCTTTAGACTGTATAGTGCACCTTCTAGTACCCGATTCTGTTAGTCAGCCCTGCCAGACTCTCTATAGCACTGCACCTTTAGTACCTGAGATTATGGCCAGCCCCTTTAGACTGTCTAGTGCACCTTTAGTACCTGATTCTGTTGATCAGCTCTGCCAGAAACTCTTTAGCACTGCACCTTTTGTACCTGAGATTAAAACCACAGCCCCCCCAGACTGTCTAATGCAGTCTGAGTCAATCTAGATTTACAAGATTCTGTGACCAGACTCGGTATGGCTGGTCAAGTAACAGGCAGCAGAATAAATACCAAAATTATGGCCAGCCCCTTCAGACTGTCAAGTGCACCTTTAGAACCTGATTCTGTTAGTCAGCCTTGCCAGACTCTCTATAGCACTGCACCCGTACCTGAGTTTATAGCCAGCCGCTTTAGACTTCCTAGTGCACATTTAGTACCTGATTCTGTTTGTTAGTCAGCCCTGCCAGACTCTCTATAGCACTGCACCTTTAGTACCCGAGAATATGGCCAGCCCCTTTAGACTGTCTAGTGCACCTTAAGTACCTGATTCTGTTAGTCAGCCCTGTCAGACACTCTTTAGCACTGCACCTTTAGTACCAGAGATTATAGCCACAGCCCCCCCCCCCCCCCCCCCCGACTAATGCAGTCTGAGTTGATCTAGATTTACAAGATTCTGTGACCAGACTCGGTATGGCTGGTCAAATAACAGGCAGCAAAATTAATACAAAAAATTTGTTTTGTTGTATCTATGTACAGAAGAATTTAGAAGTAATATGACAACTGAATTTAGTTTTGTGATGTACATACCCTTCCAGTCTTCAAAGTAGACAATTGCCTGTCCATCCATGGGTCCTGGTTGTACGTCTCTCACTCCACTGCTGCCACTCTTCTTTGGGTAGTCAAAATACAACTCAACTATTTCCAAGTCTTTTGGAACTCCTTAAATGGTGCAAATAAAAAAAACTTTAGTGATCTGTATTTTAATTGCACTTTATCAAGTTTTTAACAAATTGCCACAGACAAAACCTATGATTACAAATTGAAAATATGTTGGTATTATATAGTCATTGAGACAATATCTCTAACGAGCAAAGTGAACAGCGACTCTCATGACCCTCCCCCTAAGGTAATTTGGTTTTGCCATTCACTATACGTTTTGCGAGTGCAAGTGCACAACTGTGCCAGCAAATGTTACATGCCTAATTGATAACAAGACTCATGTTTGCCCTGGTCTTGGGTCCCCCTAAAACAAATTTCCCATTTTAAGTAAAATGCTTTCCGTTTGCAACGCAAGTATTCTTTGAAAAATTGCCTTGCCCTTTGACAGATGAACTTCCAGGCCTGTTTAGTTATAGTTAGGATTATAACCTAGTAGCAAGGAGTATGCAAAATGTGTTTCGGGACTCATCATCTACTCTCCTGTCATTAGTGTAAGCTAAGTTTTGGTTGCGAGCGCAGAAAAACTTGCCAAGCGACATACTGCCATTGCGCACAAGTTCACAAATTAAAAAAGAATTTGGGGTTGAACAAAGGAAGAATTACTTGAGCATGACTTGAACCCACAACCTCTGGATTGAATGTGCTGGTCCTCCACCAACTGAGCCATCAAGCCCTAGTTTGGCAGTATCCCTATGTTGTCCCCAATATCTTTGTTCAGGGGTTGCTGTCATACGTCTGCAGGTAGCCCAAATTTACGACAGAACCTGGGAAGCTGCAGCCAGAGATCACCTTCAGGAGATGCAACTTTATATTTTAGATTTTAAATAATAAATCACAATTTTCATTTGTTCAACCAACCGCAAAGGAAACTTACTGGGTAAACTTTTAAAAAAGTTTACCCAGTCATTTTCCCTTGTGGTTTATGTTTAAAAAATAAAACAAATAACTATCCAACCTTGAGGTAAAATGGATCACACTAAAATGTTGCGACTTTTTGTTTCAGATTTCAAAAAAAATAAACCACAATTTTCCCTTTTTCAATCCCAAATCATTTCAAAGTTAACAAAGCCAGTTTCCCTTTTAGTCTAATATACAAGATGATTAAAGATTTAAGAAAAACTCAAACCTTGCACTAAGATGGCGTCAGAATGATGAACCTTCTCTGCCTTCAATGAAGCACCTTTCAGTTTCCTTCCACAAATTTTTCTGATAACATCCTTCAGGTCTATGTTATACAAGCATAAGCAAATAATAATTAAGTTTCAGAAGGGGACACAATAAAGCACTATATAAAAACTGCATATCATCATTTTTACATTTCTTTCAACGATAGTAAACAGACTAAGGGTGTACCTACTGGACGCCAAGTACATTGTACTTACAAATGGTTCAAAAGCTCTTTAAGACACTGGACACTATTGGCAATTGTCTAAGACCAGTCTTCTCACTTGGAGTATCTCAACATATGCATAAAACAACAAACCTGTGAAAGTGTGAGCTTAATCGGTCGTCAAAGTTGCGAGATAATAACGAAAGAAAAATCACCCTTGTCACACGAAGCTGTGTGCTTTCAGATGCTTGATTTCGAGACCTCAAATTCTAAATGCGAGTCCCCATTACTTGTTACCAAGTAAGGTTTTATGGAAATAATTATTTTGAGAAACAACCAGTAGTGTCCACTGCCTTTAATGTGATTGCTGTCGATGATTTTCCATTAGATTAAAATATTTTGAAATTATTAAAACATCAAAGTGGAAATTTTGTTTAAAAAAAACATACCTGGTATATCACGTGAGAAAGTACAAATAGCTGTCCCAGGCTTCTCTCCATATCGGATTGTGGGTTCCTCGTCTACGGCTACTTTATTCTCAATGAAGAGCGTCACATGCTCAGAGGAGCATCCATCTGGTATCCCTTCTAGAAACAGACATCGTGTATTGATCGGAAGTGGACGACGTTTCTTCTTGGTGACAAGCTTGACGTTCAGTGTGGCGCCTGATAGCATGTGTTTTTTCCCAGCCACTATTGGGGTAACTGAAATTCAATAATTGAACAGACACAAACTGATAAAATTTATAAACTGAATGGATTACCTTGAGTTTTTCACTCCTCTTCGCGTTAAAAGCTTTCATTATTTACAAGTTTAACACTAACCTGATTGGTCCTTGAAGGTAATGCTGATGACTCCAGTCTTAGGTTCTCTCTCAAACGTTTCTATTTCACCTCCTCCAGATTTGCGTGGATTCTCAAAATATAGCTTAAGGGTCTCTATGGGTGTTGAATGTTTCAGACCAGTCACTTCAATCAGTCTTTCATCTTCCTCTGGTTTATCTGAGTTTTCCTAAGTGACATAAGAGATTGATAACAATTAATATTTTGTATTAATTTGTGTTCATGTGTACATCATCTTCTCCAAATCTCAGCTTAAGTTATTGATGTAGTCTACTTCACTCATACCGGTAGATTCAAATTACTAATTTGCATATTGCCTATGCCACGAGGCAAAAATGCTAAGACTTTCACACACAATAGCGCCCTCCACCGTCCTACCCATAACGCCCAGCGACAAGCCCGTCACGAAGTCGTCCTCTTTTCTCTTAGCCGCGAGTGGGTGAGGTTGTGTTTTAAATTTGTTCCACAGTTCAACCGTTGTCTAAACCTTATCCTCGCTAAGAGTGCTTAAAAAGACTAGAAAAATTGTAGAGTTTTAGTTGTTGTTGTAGTGAGTTGTGAAATAAACTATAGTTTGATTTCGTTGATAAAATAATGAGTAGCGTAAAGAAACTGGGGAGGGCTTCGGCTGTCACTACTGGGGTTACGTCCGTTTCCCCGGGACAGTCGGAGCTCTCGGGGGGCTGCGTCGGCGACACTCCGTCGCCCTGCTTGCAGTCCTCCAGCCGGCCTACGCAGCCTCTGTCGGCTGCGTCGGCCGGAAAACCCGCCGATCAAAGAGGGGTTGCTTCTCGCTCCCCCTCCTCTGTCAGTGTGCTTGGGTTAACCCAGTCGAAGGTCAAACGCCCCGGCAAGGCCAAGAAAGCCAGTGCCGGTGAAAGCCGGTGAAAGGTGGCTCTGGTCCGGAGCGCACCGCCCACTCTCACAGCACCGCCTCGGGATCTCTGAAGCCGGAGCGCATCCCCCCTCCGCACGGCTCAGAATACCCGCGCCGCACCGTCACCGTGGATTCCCCCACGACGGTTTGTGACGGCCTTTTGCGAGGTTTTTAGACCCACAAGGCACCCGCCCACGCCATAGGCTGTGGGGCGCTGGCCATGGGGAGAAGGATTATGGGTGCGGAGTCGGGTACCTGGGACTCCCCCGGGATACCCGACTCACAGGGCCCGCCCTCGTCTTCGTGTTTCACCCGTTGTTCGGGCATCCCTGTCACTCAGGTCTCCTCAGAGAGAGCCTCGGATTCGTCCCGTGAGCGGGTATCGAACAAGCGGCAGAAGACCAGAAAAGACCGTCATCTTCGGTCGTCTGAGGACTCCTCACCTGACGGCCATAGGAAACATCAACGGGGTAGCGAGCCGCTATCCTGAGACGAATTCCTCACCGCTTTCCAGACCTTAGCGGCCTCAATATTCGGCCGGCGCGAGGTTCAGGAATTTTCCAAGTTTGCCGGACTGTACACCCAGCCCGACCAGTCCGGTCATGGCTGGGTGCGTCAGGATCGAGGCGGCGTACCGTGCACGGTCAGCCGGCCACCGGCCTCCCCTCCCAGCCACCGTCCCACAATCACCACGCAGGAGGTTGCATGGGGTGTGATGGATCAGGGTGATGTGCGGTCACGCACGGGTGCACGTCCACAATCCCAGACGGGGATTAGCATACACCCCTCGGGATCCTTTGTATCCGATCGGGATGCAGAGCACCATGATTTGTTAGGCACAGCCCTACCTTTGGGTGAACAATCAGTGAGTGTATCCGACCCACCCGTGTCCAGCGACTTGTCCCCGAAAGAGGACGAGTTGGCCAGGGCAGTTCAACGGCTTTCAATTGCCGAAACTGAATTGCGCCTTGTCCAAAGGGACATGGCCCGGGTGTTGGATCTCCCCGCCGAGGAAGCGGGGGACGCCCCTGCTGAATGGCGGTCTTTTAAGAGGAGGACTGGCCCCGCTCCGAGGAGTGGGAGTATTTTCCAAGCTATGCCACTCGACCGGGTATGCACTGACCGCATTGAGGGCATTATGTCGGCATCCTCTTGGACGGCATACCCCAAGCGGGCGGATTTATATTACCGATTTCCCCCCGGGGATTTCGATAAATATTTTTCGACCCCGGCCCTACCGGACAAGCTGACCGCAGACAGGGGGTCAACCTTATCCAGACTTCCCTTCACCGACAAAGCGCGGGTGAAGATGGAGGAAGTAGCCAGGAAGATAGACTCAGCATCGCGCTTTGGCATGCGTACATCGTCTTTTTTGCTTCTCTTGTCCGAGTACCTCACGCTTGCCGGCGATGAGGACTCGGCAATCCCAGCGGACATGATGGTGGCGGCCCTCCATTGCCTGGATAATGGCCTGCGCACTGTCCTGGATCAATTTACGAGAGTATCCACCCTAGCAACATCTGCCCGTAGGGCAAACGTCCTAGACGCTCTGTTCCTCCCGTCCGTCGGGGCTCGCAAAAGACTTGATGCGCTCCCCCTAACGGGACGAGACCTGTTTGCAGGGAAATTCCAGGAGTCTATGGAGGCCAAAGCCAGGCGCCTCAAGGCCACAGAGAAAATCAACTTAAGGAAGCCGCGGACCTCCGTACCGGCGGCAGGGAAAGGCAAGCAAGCCTCCTTTGTGATTTCACGTAGGCGCCCACAGAGACCCACCCATGGCGGTTTTCGTGGGAACCAAGGACCACTGAACGCACGCACGCCAGCCCAAGGCCAACAGCGGACCCAGTCGGGCCGTGGTTTTCGTGCGTCCGCCCCCCGGTATCCCGGGGCGTGGCGGAAGTGACTTCCCGGTCTCCAGGCGACCTCCCGCCGACGGACCCGTGGGGGGCCGCCTTCAGGAATTTTTGGGGTCCTGGGCTCAGATCACGTCCGACAGATGGTCCTTGAGACGATCGAGTGCGGCTACGCACTCAAGTTCGCGAGGACCCCCCCCCGTCAGACATGCTGGTACGGCCCACGCCCACCCTGTCCGGCCCTCTCAAGTGCCGTGCCCTCAAAGGGGAGATCAGTTCCCTTCCCCTCAAACGGGCAATACGCGTTGTCCCCGACCAGGGGACACGAACGGGGTTCATGTCCACTTTCTTCTTAGTTCCCAAGAAGGAGGCGGACACTTGGCGACCGATCCTCAATTTAAAGCCCCTAAATCGATTTATCCGCCCAAAGCGCTTCCGCATGGACACGCTGCGGGCAATCCTCGAATCAATCGATACGCCTGCATGGGGGGCGAGCCTGGACCTTCAGGACGCTTACCTCCACGTCCCCATCAGGGCCGAACACCGCAAATTTCTGCGCTTCCTCTACAACGGAATGCTATACGAATTTGTGGTACTCCCCTTTGGACTGTCAACCTCCCCTCGGGTTTTCACCCGAGTTGTACGGGCGATCGGGACAGCACTTCGGAGACGAGGACTGCTGATTTTCCAATACCTCGACGATTGGCTGATTGTGGGCCGATCACGGGAGGCAGTGGACGCGGCGCTGACACTTACTTGGCGCATCACGTCCAGCCTGGGGTTCCTCATCAACACCGTGAAATCGCACCCGATCCCCTCTCAGGTGCCCAACTTTCTTGGTGCGGCTCTCGACCTTCAGAGGGGGCTAGCCCGCCCTTCGGCGGAACGGGTACAGAACCTACGTCGGTGCGTGGCCCTTTTCTGGGGGCTACGGTGGCGCCGGCGGTAGCCTGGCTCAAGTTACTTGGTCTCATGGCCAGCATGGTAGACCTAGTAGATTTCTGCAGGCTGAGGATGAGACCTATCCAGCTCCATCTCCTCTCCTACTTTCGGCCCAGCCGTCATTCGGTCAACCTCCCGGTGCCTACCACGCCTTTGCTGACCCCCCACCTTCAATGGTGGGTTGAGGCATCAACCTCACACGTGGTCGAGTGTTCCGCCCGCCACGACCGTCAGCGACCGTCGTCACCGATGCGTCTCTGTACAGCTGGGGGGCGACCCTCGACCCCCAGCAGATAGCGGGGGTGTGGGGCCCGGAACACCACTCGACCCACATCAACATCCTGGAAATGCTGGCGGTCCGGAATGCCCTCCAGTACTTCCGGGCACAGTTAGTGGGGCAGAGTGGTAGAGTGGTTCCTCCGCCCATGGGTGGCCCAGTCGCTCTTCCTGCTTATCGACCGACCTCATGTGGATCTGTTCGCCTCTCGGACGAACAATCAACTGCCGATCTACTGCGCCAGGGGTCCGGACCCCGGGGCATGGTGGATCGACGCTCTGACTATGCGATGGGAGGGGCTGTTGGCATACGCCTACCCGCCCATCTCCCTCATTCCACGGTGCTGACAAAGATCGAGCAGGATCATTGCAAAGTTCTCTTGATTGCCCCTTTTTGGCCCCGACAGCCCTAGTTCCCTCGGCTGGTCAGGCTCCTGATGCACAGGCCGGTGGTTCTCCCACAACGCCCGGACCTCATATACCAGCGCGGGTCCGGAGTGGTTCATCCGACTCCGAGGGACCTGCACCTGACGTGCTGGGTGCTGTCACAAGATCCCTCAGAGCAGCGGGCCTTTCGAGATGGGCTGCGGAAGTTGCCGCCCAGTCCCGAAGGCCCTCAACCCAAAGAGTTTATGACTGCCCACTACGCCATTTCTTTAAATGGCGTAGGCGGCGAGCTATTCATCCCGCCGATAGTTTAGATGCAGCTTAATAATAATATAAGTTATCACACAAGCGCGAGTGGAATACAGACAAATTTAGAGCTTCTGCGTCCCATATCCAACGAGGCCGAAGCCCAAGTTGGATATGGGACGCAGATGCGCTATATTTTACGTATTTCCACCAGCGCGCATGTGATAACATAAATTATTTTCAAGCAAACTTGGTGAGTGACATAAAACACACGAGACGCATGGTAGTGATATTAGCCGTGCAATATAGCTTTTTATCACCACATTCTGCGAATCTGATTGGAGGATTAGCCCGTACTTGAAGATAACACTATATATCATACATTTATAAAGGGCCAACTTCATCTATAAAATTGCTCCCAGGTGTTTTACAAAATAATTTAATTAAAAGGAAGAAAATAGTGTTATAGAGTAAGTTGTTCTTGCTCATGCTATATGGGCACCACCTGATACCGATCGCCTGTTCTGTTTTAGCACCTTTTAGAACCTGATTCTGTTTTCGACCTTGCCAGACTGCCCTGTGCACACACCAGAGTCAAAGACCAGCCACACCAGACTATCTCGTGTATTTTTAGAGCTCAAGTCTTTAGACAAGTTGTCCTATCAAGCTGTCTAATGCATCTTTAGTACGCGAGATTATGTCCAGCCCTGCGACACTGTCTTATGCAGCTTTAGTATGCCAGTCTATGGCCATGTCCTATTAAGCTGTCTAATGCACCTTTAGTACCTGGGATTATGGCCAGTCCTGCCACACTGTCTTATTCAGCTTTAGTATGCCAGTCTAGGGCCATGTCCTATCAAGCTGTCTAATGTACCTTGAGTACCTGAGATTATGGCCAGCCCTGCCCCACTGTCTTATGCAGCTTTAGTATGCCAGTCTATGGCCATGTCCTATCAAGCTGTCTAATGTACCTTGAGTACCTGGGATTATGGCCAGCCCTGCCACACTGTCTTATGCAGCTTTAGTATGCCAGTCTATGGCCATGTCCTATTAAGCTGTCTAATGCACCTTTAGTACCTGGGATTATGGCCAGCCCTGCCACACTGTCTTATGCATCTTTAGTATGCCAGTCTACGGCCATGTCCTATCAAGCTGTCTAACGCACCTTTAGATCCTGATTCTGTAGGCCAGTCTCTCCAGACTGTCTTTTGCCTTGCTAGTAAAATAGTAGTCTATGATCAGTCACCTCAGATTGTTCACTGCACCTTTAGCACCTGAGTATTTCTAGTCCCGCCAGACTGACTAGTGCACCTTTAGTATCTTAGTGTGTTTGCAACTTAATGGCCTTCCTAGCCAAACTGTCTTTGCATCTTTAGTAGCCGAGTCTACTACCAGTTCTGTCAGACTGATATCTAGTGCACCTTCAGAACCATTATTTAAGACCAGCCCAGCTAGACTGCAGTGCACCTTTTGCGGCCAAATCTACAGCAGGCCCTAACCTAGCTCACCCAAGTCTGTTTGACAGTCCCTCAAGCTTAGCTAGTGCACTATTAATACCTGAATCCAAGGCCAGTCCTGCAAGACTGTCTAGGGCGTACTTTTGGTACCCTAGTCTACGGCCAGTCCTACCATACTGTCAGTGCACCTTCAGTATAAGGCCACCCTGCCAGACTATCTGGTGCACTGTTAATACCCTTATACTAGCCCAACTAGACTGTTGTGAAACCGAGTCTACTGTCTGTTACACAGTTCCTCAAGCTTAGCTTAGTGCACTATTAGTACCTGAGTCCAAGGCCAGTCCTGCGAGACCCAGTCCTGCCAGACTGTCGAGTGCACCTTTAGTAACCAAGTCTTTGGCAGGCCCTGCAAGACTATCTGTTGTAGCTTTAAGTACCCGAGTCTGTTGGACAGTCCCTCCAGACTGTGTAGTGCACCTTTAGAGTACCCGAGTATTTGGCCAGTCTAATGCACCTTCAGTACCCAAGTCTGCTGGACAGTCCCTCCAAACTGTCTATTGCACTGTAGTACCCAATCTTTGTGCCATCAAACCTACCAGGCTGTCAGTTGCACACTTGGTACCCAAGTTGTTGGCCAGTCCTGCCAGACTGTTTAACTAGTGCACCTTTAGTACCCGAGTCAATGGCAGGCCTTTGGAGACTCTCCATAAAACACATTTAGTACCTAACTATGTTGTATGGCAGGCCCTGCTAGACTCTCTAGTGCACCTTTTGTATCTGACT
Organism: Asterias rubens; assembly: GCF_902459465.1. Taxonomy (NCBI): domain Eukaryota; kingdom Metazoa; phylum Echinodermata; class Asteroidea; order Forcipulatida; family Asteriidae; genus Asterias; species Asterias rubens. Next base: position 7,455,350 of record NC_047070.1, on the reverse strand, counting down.
ATGTTGTGAGTCTGTTGTCGAGTCCCTGTAGAATGTGTATAGTGTGCCTTTAGCACCCGAGTCTGATGGCACACCTTATGCAGCATAATAGCCACACTTTCTATTGCACCTTTAGTACCCATGGTCTATTGCGCAATCCCTCCAGACTGTATAGTGCCGTTATCGCAAGACTGATGTCTAGTGCACTTTTAGTACCCCATGTCCTGTGGCCACCAAACCTACCAGACTGTCTAGTGTACCTTTTCTACCCAAGTCTGATGGCTAAGCCCTGCCAGACTGTCCAGTGCTTCAAAATAGTCGTTAAGTGTTTGATTGGTAAGTGAAAATCACAGAGCACTGTCTTCAGGAGAGTTGCATAAATTGTATGTCAAGCTAAAATGTTTTGTCTCACTGAGACAATAATTGCGTAGAATTCAATTTACTAGTTTCTGAAAAGCTACAGCACCTCTGAATGTATTTCTGTGTTTTGAATCATAGAAAAATTTCACAAACACTTATAAGATCAACAGAATCTATAGGTACCTCTGAAGATGCAGACTCTGAAGTATCAGGGGGTGGTGCTGAGTAGCCTCGCACTTCTAGGCGAATCTTGATTCCATCTACGACCATCTCATGATCAGGCCTTGATAACACTTTACTAACACCTGTGTAGATATTAGTAGGTGAAAGTACACATTAAAGGGTTGAAATAAAGTTTGCTCACAATCTACTCTAAAAACCCATAACACAAAAACAGGAGCAGCTTAAACAAGTTAAGTAACATTATTATTATTACTAAGCGCAGGTCTCGCTAGAGTTCCATGCTGTGGCCAGTTTCACAAAGCACTGATGACTGATCTTAACTGTGTATCAATCTTAATTGCTTAGCAAAGTGTGATGTAACACTTTTTTTACTACAATTTAACACTGATATAATTTAAGTAAAACAAAAACGAACATGCCATGTTTATTTAAACACAGTTTAACGATCATGGAATTGTTCCCTACATTGTTTTACTGTATTAACAGGGAAATTGCAAATTTAAAACCGCAATTAATATTTTATTTTTTTTTACTGCCAGTGTCTTTTTAAAATATTTTTTAAGAAATAAACCATAATAGTAGACATGCGCAAAAGTCGCTGTATATAGCGACATCCAACACATGAACAAATTTTTATTAAGGTACATTTTATTTCACAGTTGTCATTTCCCCTTGTTCCGAATAATACGGCTGATAACGAATTTGGTAGAAAAAACATGGTTGAATTATTTTTTTTGTGCAAAGTCAATATGAGCTAATATCGACTTTACACCCTAAATCCATTTTATATTTGTATTTTAAAATATTTTTGATATTGCACTTAACATAATTTGGCTAGCCCCACTAGTTTGCTATAGTTTTTGACAACCAGGTTGTTGAAATATGAACTATAGGAATCACCTCTTATTTATTTATACTTTTGATGCATTTGAGTACCATGTAGCAGCATGAACAACTTGTTGAACTTTGGATGTTCCTAGCCAAGGCTGGATTTTCTGTTGCATTCTGAAAATGGGGACCGGTCTGTCACCACTCAGATTTGCCTGAAATTCATTCTAAATACTGACAAATTTTTTTTTGCCAACTCCAGGTCATTTCAGAATTAAGGGCCCTCATATAAGGGGCGTGGCAACCTCTTCAAGTGCGCACGGTTCACGCCGTTGAATGTTTCGCAGTTGTAATTAGTTTTATAGAACACCTTTAAAAAAATAACATACTATTAAGTTGTAACTGATGGTACCTATGGTATAACTCCAATCTGGCCTTAAAACAAGTATCCACATTTCTTTCTACTGGCTGGTTATTATTCTTATTATTTTTTTTACTGTGTTAACATTATAAACACACAAAACAAAATCAATTTTCAGACCCCCCCTCCTTTTACTTACTTGTAATAATCAGAAAAGTTTGATTTTGCATGAAGGTACATTTGGTAGTCCCCGATCAATGATAGAGCCCATTGATTTAATAACAAATTTACAAAGCCCAAAAACTTAGTCGACAGAATATAACAAAAAACAGACATTCTATGGTGACCTTTGACCTTGGAAACAGTTATCCACCAACTTTAAACTTCACAACCTGGGGTCGATTTCACAAACAGTTAGGACTAGTCCTAACTTAGGACTAGTCCTAAGAGATATCAAAAACATACAGCTAGTCCCAAGTTAGGACTAGTAACTCGTCCTAACTCGAGATAAGACGAGTCCTAACTCTTTGTGAAATCCACCCCAGGACATACAAAGCCCAATCTTTATCTGGACCAAATCTCGTTTAGGAAGCTCATCTCCTGCATGGTTAGGCAACGATGTAATGGCTATCTTTTAATAACATCGGGCTCTCGTCCCATTCACAGCATGGCGACTGTGATTAAACTGTTAACAGCTCAACAATTAAGGAAGGTGGGCTAAGGGTTGCCTGTTCGGACTACAACTCTCTACGGTAACATCTATGAAATATAGGGCCGATCATTCGAACTATTGATTAAGAAAGTACAACTCACCAGACTGTTCAACAAAAGCAACTTTATACCAAGAGCCATCGGCATCTTCCCCCATTAAACGTATGCTGTCTACGTTGCAGTTACCTCCCTCCTCGTTGGACTGAAAATAAGTGCACAACTTATCCTCCACTTGTGTGTATGCAATGGGTGCAGGTAGAGAAAGCTTCACACGAACTGCATAACATTCACGTCGCTTTGGATCCATCGTACGATATTTCGCTGACGATCTCTTTCTCCAAACAGGCTATAGCGTTAGTGTCATGCACTGCCAAGGTAACTAATGTGGACGAACGCAAGAGAACATCATAAATCAGTTGAAGTTTGCTTGCTTTCCCACGGCTTAATAACTCTCTACAACAACTTACTACTCTCTTCGTTGTTCCTACGTAGTGTCATACTCGATCCGACGATCACGCACACACAATATATGGAGAGACAGTTTGCGTGCGAGGGGGGAATCCCCGTTTTGCTGATTGAATCATTGATTGGTTGAACGATCGTCACGTGACTCCGGATAATAGAGTCGGGTCATTTCGTGTCAAATCAACAGTTGCCGCGACGGCGGTAATAAAAGAACAATATGTGTGTTGTGATAGGCTTACCTGTCGAAGGCTTACCTGTCGAAGGCTTACCTGTTTGCATGATGTGATCAATTGTGTTTATAGTTTATTCAAAAAGACTGTGTAAGTTTCAGCTAGGCGTATTCGAAATGCCAAATAATCCAATTCCAACTAGACCTGACTCCGCGGTGGTGCAGTAGTTATAATGATCCATAAGCTAAAGTATAGTAGTCCAAGCCGACTTTTCATACCTTCCGCCCAGGGTAAGAAGCAGGACAGTTCTTTTCAGAACTGAAAAGTCTCCCGAACAATACATTTCTCTATAAAGAACAAACTCTACCTGGCAATTGTAGATACACACATAAATAAGTGGTGTTTTTCAAACCAAATATCAGCATGCAATGCCACAAATCCTATACATGTATATGTTGAGCTACGTGTACGCGATCCTGTTTCTTCAAATATTTTACCCTGTGGCGTAACAACCAACTATTAGACCACAGTAAATAACTAGCATCACAAAAATTAATATATCATAAATATATCAAGAAAGCGAGAGAATAACAAATGAAACCCCACTTCAGGTCACTTAAAAAATTAAGAATTTTATGATGTTATTATTATAAAACCTTCTTGGTCGCAATGGACATGATTGGCAAATGGGTTTTCTAAAAAACAAGCAACCTCGTGGCAAGTTTGAGTTTTGTTTCGATATTGAACGACTCATGATTACACATGTGATTAGTTCTTATAGAGTTTATAAGACTGACTGTAAACTGCACTAGAGTTTTGACATTCGATCTTTAAGACACTGGACACCTTTGGTTATTGTCTAAGACCAGTCTTCTTACTTGGTGTATCTAAACATATGCATAAAACAACAAACCTGTGAAAATGTTAGCTCAATCGGTCGTCGAAGTTGCGGAATAATAATGAAATAAAAAACACCATTAGCACACGAAGCTGTGTGCTTTCAGATGCTTGATTTCGAGACCTCAACTTTAAATCAAGTTCGTGGAAAATTACTGCTTTCTTGAAAACTACGTCACTTCAGACGGAACCGTTTCTCACAATGTTTTATACTGTCAACCTCTCCCATTACTCGTTACCAAGTAGGGTTTTATGCTAATATTTGAGAAGTTACAAATAGTGTCCACTGTCTTAAATCACAATTTGTGGTGTTTTCTCTTGCTCTGCTATTTTGCTCTTGGGAAATGTAGTATATCCCTTTTTGAAGTTGAGAGATATTTAAAAAAAAAAAATAAATAAATCGCTGATTACTATCGCACCCTCTCCCAATCCTCAGGTTTAAAGGAACCGTTGGTTATGAAATGCATATGGCCAATGGTCAGAAAGATATTTTAGAGGTAGAATCTAACGATCCACACAAATTATGTCTTGAAATTGCATGGTTTTGCTTATACGTCGTGAACTAACACGGCGCGCCATTTTGTGGAGTCAAGTTTTTTACTCCACAAAATGGCCGCCAAATCATGCTCATCAAATTTCTTGAATTTGAACAAGTGGTTGCTGGGTAGTAAAGCAACTTGATGGGTGTTTTATATACAAATCACATGTCTATGCTGTTTCTTTCCATTCATAAATGAGTAATTCGGAAATGTTGATCTCCAGATGAGAATCATCAAGTTTTAATGTTTGATGTAAATCTGTGACCTTAGACGAGTTTCTTTCTTACCAAATGTTCCTTTAAAGCAACGCGCAACATCGGTAAACAGTGTTGTCCAAAGGCCCACACTTTGTGTACCACAACTTATAATAAAATAACAAACCTGTGAAAATTTAGGCTCAATTGGTTATCGGAGTCGGGAGAAAATAACGGGAAAACCCACCCTTGTTTCCGCACGTTTCGCCGTGCCATGACATGTGTTTAAAATAAATCCGGTGTTTTCGATATCGAGAATTGATAATTGTTTTAATGTTTTCTCAAAAAGTAAAGCATTTCACGGAATAATATTTCAAGGGAAGTCCTTCACCATTACCTTCTGTAAACCCTGTAAGTGATTTGTAAATCTGTGAACTTTAAATTTTTGTTCTGTTCAGAAAATGTCCAATGTCTTTACGTTTTTTCACAAGTCCTAAGTACAGGACTATCTTTGTGATAAGTCAATGGTCCAATTGAACACTGCCTTGGGGTGTGCCTGATGAGGAAACTGTGGACCAGTCATCAAGAGCAAGGTAGAACTTATACTTTGCCATGGCTTCCATGCAGCCAGTGTTGACGGAATTGGGCATTGAAACATTTTGTTTACCACAGTTCAGGGTTCCGCACTTACAGTAAATATCAATTGGTATATAAGTTTGTGGAGATGTTGAACGTACGAGAGTCGCGGCCAAAGAGTACTGTCACAATTACTCGCCATCACCCTCTTTACCCAATTCTCCGGCTTACCCTCTTTACCCAATTCTTCGGCTTACCCTCTTTACCCATCGGCTCTTTCGGGATGTACTGGCTAATATGGATGTACTATTTCGGATTCTGAGTGATACGTCAGGTACAAAGGCCTACGTGCAGACGTCATACGAGAGCATGAAATACGCCCAAAGTGGTGACGTCACCTAGAAACTACATAATGTTTGAACGTTCACGTTTACGTGTTCGCTCTCGTACGCGCAGCTAAACTTCCTTTTATTGATTGCGAGATGTGAACATCTCATTCTTGGTTTTTTGGGAATTAATGATTGCCCAAACTATCTTGTTGATCATATTGTACTAAAATGAAATGGATACAACAAATTGACCATGTAGCTACTTCTGTTTCCATTTTCCACAGACAATGTTTATTATATACTCCACTCTAGTTTTCTTATCAGTTCAATGATTTGAGTATTTATTTTCCTTACCCGATAATCACCCCATTTTAATTACAAATGTTATGAGTGTTAGACACCAGAAAGTTTTTTAAACGAATGTGCAATGTCATAATCTGTAATCTGTTTTTTACCATTGCATTTTTGTAGTTACCCATGATAAACAAACACAAAATATATAAAGAAATAAATGACTGTGTTCATTCACAAAGCAATGTTTTACCCGAAAGTAAAAAAGAAAAAAAAAATAAGAAAAGGGTTTTCTGATGTTATATAGAAATCCATAGTGCGGCACATAGTTACGTTTAATTGTCTAGCATAAAATGATTGGTGGGCACAACAGACTACCAGGGCCCAATTTCATAGAGCTGCTAAGCACACAAATTTGCTTAGCATAAAATGTCTGCCTCGATAAAAAAAAATTACCAACCATATTTTCACATGATTTACAGGATGGGCAAGCAACAGCTGAATACCTTCCAAAAAGCAATGTGCAACAAATGGAAACTTGGTCGGTAACCCTGTTTTTATCAAGGAAGAAATCTCATGCTAAGCAGATTCTTGTGCTTAGCAGCACTATGAAATTGGGCCCAATACAATATACTTAAACTATTATCACGTATCATTAAGATGCTTCACTTAATTCTGTACTTTGAAAATGTTTACAAGACAAAAAAGTTCACATGTTTTTCAATTTATCAAACTTTTCCAGTCACGGTTGTAACTCTTTATAATATTTACCCCAAAAACTCAAATAATATCAAATTATGAATGTGTATTATTTGTAATTCACTGCCTGTTTTGGAAAACTTAAAACAAATCTTCCCTTTACCTGCTGAAAGGAAACATATTCAACTAATAGTCAGAAAATATTGTTGGTGTCGGCTATGATTTTAAGTTCACTAAGCTCCACATTATTTCAGTTCAGTTCAGTTCTTTTCCCCCATTCACACACCAATCAAGTTGTACAATAATAGCTATATAGCATACTTTTTTATAAAGATTAGATATAGCAATACCAAGGTAGAAGACAATTAAATTAAAACATGTAATAATATTGTAAACAAATACATGCATGTAGATGGAGGACATCAAAAAACATTGCTTGTCTGGAAATGACCCCCAGGAAAATACAACAACTTTCAGGAAACTAGTTTGTTGACACAAACTTATTGAATAATATGTACAAAAACAACGTACATGACACAGTCCAAATCAAATCCAAAAGGCAGTTAAATCTAGTATAGGTATGTACTCAAGAAGGAGTCCCTTGGTTACGTTTAAAGGAAATAAGAGTGGGGCAGTTTTAATAATAGAGTCTAGTGAAAACCATACCCTAGGACCTTCATGCCTGACAGTTCTATGAGAAAGTTTTGTACGTGCAAATGATTGGTGAAATTCTTTACAATGTCTTGTAAAATTACTGTAGACACATGATTTGTTTGTAAATAAAGAGCAAATAGAATTAGGAAGAATATTATTAATGAGTTTAAACATAATCACCCCAAGCCGAAGAGATATATGTCATTACAATATTGATATCCATCTTACCAAACTGGAGCTGTGAATATAAAATGTCTTACACAAAATACAATCTAAAACAACTGAGGTTTAAGTTTACAATCCTATCTAGAGTTAGGACGAGTAACCCGTGCTAACTTAAGATGAGTTCAATGCGTCCTACGTATTTGGATACGGAACTGAACCCGTCCTACCTCCTAAGATCAATCCTAAGTTAGGAAGAGTTTGTTGAAATCGACGGCTGGACACGTTTGGTAATGGTCAAACACCAGAGTGTTCTTACTTGGTGTGACCAAACATATACATGTACATAAAATAACAACCTGTGAATATTTGGGCTCGATTGTCAAATTTGCAAGAGAATAATGAAAGATAAACATCCTTGTTGCATATATTGATATGCGCTTTCAGATACCTACAAAACACTTCAGGGCTGAAATTTGTAAATTTGAGAAACAAATTGCCTCTTTTTCCAAAACTACATTACATGTATACTTCAGTGGGTGATCGCTACCAAGTGTGTTTTATGCTAACAATTACTTTGAGTGATTACCAATAGAGTCCAGTGCCTTTAAAGGCAAAGGCACTGGACACGTTTGACTGTTAAAATATTTTTAATTAGTGTATCTCGATATATGCACAAAATAACAACTTAATCTGTGAAAATTTGGGCTCACTTAGTCATCGAAGTTACAAGAAAAAAACACCATTGTTGCAAAATTTGTGCATTCAGATGCCTTAATTTTGTTTTGTTTTAGAATGAAATATTTTAGTGAGAAGTTACCGTTTTCCAGAGGGAGTCCTATTGAGGCGAGATGTTGTAAAAAAACAAAAACAATAGCCTGTATGTACATGTAAGGTTATAGTAACAGATTTCTTTTTTTTTTTAAAGACAGTGGACACTATTGGTAATTGTCAAAGAGTAGTCTTCACAGTTGGTGTATCTCAACATATGCATAAAATAACAAACCTGTGAAAGTTTGAGCTCAACCGGTCGTTGCGAGATAATAATGAAAGAAAAAACACACTTGTCGTACGAAGTTGTGTGCTTTCTGATGCTTGATTTCGAGACCTCAAATTCTAAACTTGAGGTCTCGAAATCAAATTCGTGGAAATTAACATCTTTCTCGAAAACTATGTCACTTCAGAGGCAGCTGTTTCTCACAATGTTTTATACTTTATCAACCTCTCCCCATTACTCGTAATCAAGACAGGTTTTATGATGATAATTAGTTTGAGTAATTATCAATAGTGTCCACTGCCTTTAAACTACAGAGATTGTCATTATACAAAGATTAGTATCTGCTCATTAATGAAGCATCCATCAATGAAACAACATGATTGCTTTATAATAGATGTTTAATTTGCATCTCGGGAGTGAAGAATATGAATTTTGTTTTGTTTTACCCATACACACATGATTGCTTTATTTACAGGTTTACAAACTTTAAAACCAAGCATAAACAGTACTTGGTATTTTAAAAGTCATGTTGTTTTGTTTCATCATCGCATTTTTCATGAAGTCATAACCTGGAAAATTTCTAAAATGAGGGAAAATTTATGAAAAAGCCTGAATTTAGGTTATGCAACTGGGTTCTTTGTTACTGGAATTTGATGAGATACTCTGGGTATGCCTGTGCATCATGAAATATAACATATATGCCTGGAGAATTCATGTTGTCTACAACACTGTCAAACATTTCACCAGGACTCTGTGGTTTGGGAGGTGGAGTGATCATTCCTTGGCTGCCTCTGACGAAATCTCCAACGAGAACTTTTGTCACGAATACATGCTTTGTGCCATTTGCATCTGGTTTAGCATATTGAGCTTGTGCAGAGTAGCTTGCTGAGACAGCGAAATAGGTGCCAATTCCGTAAACAGACGCTAAAAAGGGACAAGGATGTAATATTTATTAATTGAGGTTTTAACTTCACAGTGTAGCACACTTGTGTAGCATCTCCTGATGATTGATATAAAAGTATTAAAGTATACAATTTCTTATTTTAAAGTTCTCCTTTGTGGCCAAAGATCATAAAATGCAGCCCAAGTTTACTTTGCTTTTGCTTTTTGTTCTAAACATATTTACTTGCGACAGTATTGGCCCTTATTTTCTCGATTTGATAAAATTTGTAATGTTTTTAACACGCGATGACATCATCATGACGTAAAACTATTCTTTAGGATCTACAAACTAGTTTTAAGTTGACACGAGCTTCGCAACAATTCACTGCGGAGGAGACCACTAAAAGAAGAAGGAAAACTATAATAAAAACACGAAAACCGAAAACAAATAATAGTTGTTCGGGCCTGCTGTGGCTCGAACACCTTATAATCACCATCCAAGTGGCTACTTAAAGACCTGCTTGAACGAATATGTAAAGTCGTGAACTTTGCTGAATTTCACTTAAAACGTTTTCCATAAATAGGGATATCGAGTCATATGATTATAAATAGATTCAATAGTGTAAAAAAAATTCCCTTATCCAGCGCTTTTCAGTGAGATTTGCGAAAACCCCGTTACGTAATCACTCTCTGCAGCTTGGAGGTATAACAAAGCAAACTCCCAGACCTGACATCATCGGCACTGTCCTTTGACGCGCGCCGTCAACGACAGAAGTGTTTTTAGTTTTTCAAAACCTTTACGTTGGGGCCTGATTTTTTAATCTATAATTACGAAAAATTCAGAAGTGTACACATATCAAAATTACATTTAAATTATGAACAAGTGCATTATAAACAAGTTAAAATACCATTTCCGTTGAAAACATTCCGCTCAGGTAGCTGTTTAAGTAAGAAGTGAGCCCGATTTCTGGACTCAACTCCTTCAAAATTGGTAGTTGAAAAAAGATTAAAACCACTCGCCATGCCTTTTTTCGTACGTTCATCAATACGTTTGATTTCTTTTCAGTGGTTTTAAAAATATTTGTAGTGTTTTTATTAAAATATATTTAGTGTTTGATCCAATATTTCACCAGCAAGAAAAACCACCAAATCTAACACAGTATTGATTGAGAAACTGTTTGTACATTATACGTTTAACCATAACCTACACACATCGGTGTGTAGAAACAATACTATATTGTTTATCCCCGGTGCAAATTTGACATCTATACTATTAAAAGCGTAACCCGCGCCATCTTGGATTGAAAATTAGAAGGTCCAGTGGCATGGCATCCTTGTGGAATCCAACACGGTTGTATCGTTACAGACGTCGGGTTGCAAGTCTACAAAACCCTGAACCGAACTCACTCTTACGAGTTGTCTGATTGGCTGGAGTCACGAGCGATATCTCCTTACATGTGTGGTTGTCTGGTTTTGATATGGGCCACCTGTTGGTCGAAGGGGGAAGCCGTAGGCTGCACACAGAGTCACCTCCGTGGTTGTCTGGTTTTGATATGGGCCACCTGTTGGTCTAAGGGGGGGGGGGGAGCTGTAGGCTGCACACAGAGCCACCTCTTTAGGTTTGAAGTGGGTGGCAAACTCGGACTCCCATTAACATTCCAGAGTGACTCATTGATGTTTCGCAGAGGGGTAAATGGCATTGTGTATATACCATTTTGTACAGGGGGTTTAATTTCGCGTGTTAAATAAAAAACCATTAGGCTTTAATACATGCATCTGTTACATATGTGTTTATTACAATTAAGTCACTCACGTAGGCCTACACAACTTTCCAGCATTTTTTAAACGCATCAAACAGCAACCCATTGTTGTAGAAACTTTATTTGTTCCATTTAACTCTGCACCATTAGTGGTACAGTCCATATGTCATCCCCCACACACAGATAACGTATACACGCAAAAGTTGAAACATTTTCAAAAAGAAAGTAAATGCATTACTGATTCTTTTCATATACATTGTATAGGTTTTGCCAGTTAAACCTACAAAAGAGTACATGAAATCACCGTTTAAGAATAGTATGCTTTCATAGTTACGAACTTTGTGAAACATCAACGGCTGTTTTGAAGCTGTAAACGAACATTCCATTCAAAGTTCTGAAGCAACAAAATTGTTAGAACGCAGCCTGGTCAGGACTCAGGATGTAGATTTTGCCAAATCCTTTTTGTATTAAGCAATCGGCCGTCGGGTTTTGTTATCGAAAGAGCCCTCACGTGCAGCTGAATCGGGTACTTTTTACGAATTTCTCCATACAAAATTAAACAAACTGGCCTACAAACCTTTATAACAACAAGGCAAATGTTTTCAGAAAGTGAATTAAGTGAGAGGATGTAGGGGTAGTTATTAAAGACCAATACAATTACCGTTTCTATTATTTTAGTTTGTATAGGGTTCCACAGATAATTATGATAACATAATAAAATTGGATGTTTTATCAGGGGACGTCGTCACGCGGGGTGCGCGCCCCGGCGGATGTTGACCAGAAAGTTTACATGAGAATTAATTGATATGACAATAAACTAAAAATTAATGAGGCCGACGCTCTGTTACTCCCAAAAGCGGTGGTAAAAACAGTAGATTAGATGTTGCACAGCATGTTCCGAAAACTCGCTAAGTGCTCAGACAACTTTGTATGCGTCGTTGGACGTACGCTCAATAAATCACGATGAATGGGGCCTTATATTCTAAAATCGTGTGCACGTCATTGGAAACAAAGCAAAAATCCTTCAACAGTTATAGCAACCAATCATTAAATATATTTATTTTCAATACAATTTGCAGAAATTGACTTTGTCATTAAAGTCCATACCAACTGGCGCGTTTTTTTTGTATCTGCTGTATACCAGAACTTCTTCGAAGCTTCCTTTTCAGTCAGATAAACTCCGCGGCTATTATAGTGGCTGCGATTATGCGTTTTTTTTAAAAGAGGGTACCACTTTCATACAAGCCTTTTTAGTCGGATTTCTCCTGTGCTATTAGCAGCGGTGATTATTGTTGAGGGGGGGGGGGGACCAGACTTAGACCACTCAAATCCGTGTAACTGAATTATACCAAATGTGCTCAACACAATAAAATAAGTGTGTCATTGGAGCAGTGTACGTGCTATATTTTTAGTCGACTAAGCATTATTACCCTTACAGTCATCTTAGCTGGGAAATACTCAGTGCAGTGGATAAAATTGACACAATGACAACAGCCGATTGAATTAAAACTATGCGTAAATGAGGCGAAACATAATCCACATTACGGATAATGCGTTGGCCCGCTCGATCAACACAAAAATATTACGAAATACCCTACATATCATGCCAAATACCATCATTGCCAAGTATACCCATCCCCAATATTAAAGCTCAACTCCAGAAACGAACACCAATTCCTTGAGTTGGAGAACGCAAGAGAGAAGGTGAGGAGGGGAGGCGACGCGTCGCGACGTTTCACAACTAAGTTGTGCACGCTCAACAATTAATTTTTATCAAAATACAACATTAATGACAAATTTCCATACCGATCATAAATACAATTTCTTATCCAATCCTACGAAATGATTATTACCTGAGAATACCTCCCTTGCCCCCACATTACCTTTTACAACATTTTGTATACTAGAATCCTCCTCATCTAGCGGGGTGCCGCGCGAAGCGCGGCATCCCGCTAGTCTATTATAAAACCTACTTACCATTCTTCCCACAAAAACTGCGGTTGAAACCATGACTTCTGATTTGTTTCGAGGTTTGCTCATCTGTTCCATGGTAGAGAACATTTTCAACTGTAGTTCTATTCAGACGATACACTAGTGCTGCTCTACGGGCTTGATACGTCATCATCAAATCGCGATTTTGAATTCTCTCTATCTACAAAGTGAATAAAAACAAAAAGTACCGATGAAAAATGCTTCAAATGTACTACGCAAATATTTTCAAAATTTTAAAACACCAGATTAGTTTTACAGGGGTACAGTGAAACTAGAAATACACTTTTGTTAGTGTTCTACCTTAGCAAAGTGTTTGTAATTGACGTCATAAAATGACGATGTCATAAAAATGTTGATCTTTCAACCAGCTTAATTATCTTTCAATTCTCGGTTTGGACCCAAAGACAACGTTAAATAGGGGTAATATATAAAGCGTGACACTTTGGTTCGTTTTCCAAAGCATTTTCGGACAATACGTTTAGATTGTAAAACTCAAATAATTCGATCAGAAGTGTTTTTTTTGTTGGTATATTGACTTTTTGATGTAATGGAATTTCGATGAGTGTAACAGTGAAGTTCAGGTTTCTTTTTGAGTCTATAAAGAAGAGTTTGAAAGCGGAAACAACATGTAACCGGTCATGCTAAAAAACAACTTATTTATGAGTCAATGGTGTAATGTTGTTCAAGAAACTTTGAACTTTAAAATAATTATAAAGGTTTATTTGACACCATATGGCGTCATCGTGATGTCATTATTCAGGTGCTGTCTCCATAATTACTAAGGGAATAAAAGTGTAGCGACGACATCTTTCACGGCCGTTTAAAACAGGCAGGGTCATTGTGATAAAGGCCCGAGCCTTTATCACACGGCAACGACCCTGCAAGGTTGTAAACGGCCGTTGAAGAACGAGTCACTTCTCTTTTATTCCCATTCATAAATATTTTTCTTCAGCCGCGCCACGCATCTGGAACTCTCTACCACTTAATCTTCGATCTTGTCTTTGTACTGCAAAATTCAAGTCTCTTCTCAAAACTTATCTTATGTCACAGGTTTTCAATGACTAATTTTGTTGTGTCTGTTTTTCTTAGTGTTGTGTTTTGTTTTTGTTTTGTTTTGGGTTTTACTGCGCCTTGAACACCCAGCAGGGTGGATATGTGCGCATTACAAGTCTTATTATTATTATTATTATTATTATTATTATTATTGTTATTATTATTATTATTATTATTATTGTTATTATTATAATTATTATCCCTTTTTGGTTAAAAGGCGTAATAAAGTAAGAAAATCTGTAAAACTTATCCGTTTCCGACGTGCTTGAGCTCTGTATTTACATGTACGACGTCCGTGTGTTGCATTGTTATGGCTGAGTCGCCTATTTCCGACAGTTTCCGGTTACGTTCGTGCGCGTATAGTCTACGTTCTCGTTTTCCTTTCACACACAACGCGGCCAACTTATCGACAGCGCCCGCATCGCCCGTAACAAGAAACGTCTTGCACTAAGACTAGCGCGGAGTATCCGCTCACAACCGGTTATAAGCACTGGTCATTATCAAAGGGACACCCCCACGTGACGCGCTCTCAACCAATAGGAATAGCGAAACTGTCTGAGGTATTCATAAATAAAGTTTAATTGTCTGTTGATTTTAAAGGTTCCTGTGAGTTAAATTTCAATGCTATATAAGTTGGTAATTAGATCAGAGTGTTTAGACTTAAATGGCTTTTAACACACCGCAATACACAGTAACACACCGTGAATGTGACTAAAGACAAAATTTCTACCTATTGTGTCGGATGAAATCAGGTGAACTTGGTCAACATATGAAAGTAATGAATACCTTAATAATTGTGACAGCAGAACCCACAGATGCCCGAAACTTGGTTTCTACAGCTGTGTACTCGGTAGATCCCGCACTCAGCTTTACCATTTTGGTAAACTCCCTTTGTTCCATTAGTGTCCAGTTACTTGGTGGCTCAAATCTGGCAGCTACAGATAAAAATGTACACAATGATGTTAAATTAAGATGTTATTCGACCTGAAGCTTCAGGTAGTACATTATGTAATGTACCACATGTACACAACAAACATTTTGAGTAGGTTTAATCTACTGTGACTCTTTGATGTTCTCATCACAATGCTTTACAAACAATTAATGCTTTTATTTTGAAGGACAAACAAGACAATTTCTCTGATTGCCTAACAAATTGTATGGATAATTAGTGGATAATTCTGGTATCCCCCTGGCGCCATTTTGGGTTTGCAGAGTTATGAATTAAAAGTATTTCATACAAAGGTTTGTCCAGTGTGATAAAATAATTGTTTGTTTTGCATAATTTAATCTTTAACTCCAAGTTAGAAAATATTCAGAATATTTGATAACTCTATAATGAGTCATGTTAAAAATTACTAAACGACCAGTTCCAATATTTTACCACTTTTCAGGTCGACACGATGGACATTTAGAACGCTTCGTTTACATCTTCCCTGCATCTGTTGGAAGTCAATGACTGCTCTTCCGTCTTCCATATCAAATGTGATAGTTGGATTTTTCTTCTGGTAAGCATCCTCTATGAGGGCATTTAATCCTTCATCATAGTCTGCCATGCCTGATGAAGTGCTGTACTTCCATTTGACCTGTAGTTTAAAGACACTTGTCCCTATTGGTAATTGTCAAAGACCATCATCGATTTCACAAAACTCTTCCTAACTTAGGATTAATCTGATGACTTAAGACGAGTCCCAACCCTGCACTGTAGCATGCAGACCTTAAGATTAATCCGAAGTTAGGACGTGTTACTCGTCCTAACTCGAGGTAAGACGAGTCCTAACTCTTTGTGAAATCGACACTTTTCGTAATTGTCAAAGATCAGTCTTATCACTTGGTGTATCTAAAAATATGCATAAAATAACAAACCTGTGAAAATTTGAACTCAAATGGTCGTCGAAGTTGTGAGATAATAATGCAAGAAAAAAGACCCTTGTCACACCAAGTTGTGTTCTTTCAGATGCTTGATTTTGGGACCTCAAAATCTAATTCTGAGGTCTTGAAATCAAATTCAAATATTTTAGTGGAATATTACTTCTTTCTCAAAAACTACGTTACTTCAGAGGGAGTCGTTTCTCACAATTTTTTTATACTGTCAACAGCTCTCTCGTGCTCATTAAGGAAAGTTTTTAGGCTAGCATTTATTTTGAGTAGTAACAAGTAGTGTCCAGTGCCTTTAAACAAAAGTGAAAATATTGATAAAGAGCTGTTTGTCAACTTGTAGTGTTGAAACAACTTGTTATTCTGATCCTGTTCTCACCATTGACAAAACACAATCGATTAATAGTCAAAGCACCACATACATTCGTTTGTGAACAATTTAACTGTAATATGCCTCCTATGCCCCTTTATATGCACAAAATTGTTAATGTTTTTGGCGAGCTGCGAAGCAGTGCGAGCCTATGTAATACCAATTTCCGTCCGGCGTCCGTCCGCGTTCAGTGGAAATGTTAAAGTTTTTGTTTTAAGTGAGTTAATTATTTTTTTTTCCAACTATGTTTTCCAACAATGTTAAAGTTTTTGAACAAAAAAGGCTCAGACATTGCCTCTTGATTTTAAAGAACCAAACGCAAACTGAAATCTTAAAGTTTTGAAGTCATTTCTTTAAAGTCACCTGGAAGTGGTATTTTGTCAAAATAAAGCTTTTGTCAATGAATTTTTGTCAGTATGAATATTCAGTTAACTGAGGTTCTAAAAAACTTGTTTCCATGTTATTTACAAATTTTAAAGTTGGCCCAACCCGAGAGGGCGCTGTTCGTGGCGTCAATCGAGGCGCGATATTTGACAGAAAAATTAGTAGTCTGGCCCCGTACACTACGTCTGGCTACCTGATCGGTATGATGCTTACGTACAGAACTACGGTCACGGAGCAGACTGCACGCACTGTATGGCTGCTGTGCGGACGGTCCACTCGGATAACCCAGCACGGTTAATCGCATGTAGTGCCAACACAAGATATTGACGCTTGGCGCAAGCTAAAAACATGCCCTCAAAGTTGAAACAATGTCCGATTTTTTCACGCTAGGCAAATGCTCCTTTAGGTTCGTCACGTCTTTCAGGTACCTTCTTCGATATAACAAAATTATAATATTTTAATTGCATTTGTTTGTTGCCAAGATGCAAAACAATATCTAAATTGTCTGCACTCACTTCTTTAGCGAGGTCTTTGATCTTTAGTTGCTTCTCAGTCTCCTCCTTTTGAATTCTTGTAAACATCTTTAAAATGTCCAGTGAGGCATCCTTGACGTTGAATTTACATCCCTCCACACGGATGATTTTGCCTCGGCGTTCGCGACACACGGTCACCTGGGGTTGATAGATTAAGCATCGAACATTGAAGTAGTTTCTTACGGTAAACTTAACTTCACTATGTTGCTTTCACTACAGGGCCCCAACTATATGCTGAATTTGGTGACACCATTTCAAAGTAGTACCAGTCAAAAACAGACCAGACCACATTAATACAACTTGCTTTAAGAAGGTCTACGATTGGTAAGTACTCTTTACATTAATGAACTTAACAACTTTTGTTTGGTTACTGTAGACCCTATAGTATAAAGAATTTTGATATTTTCTTTAATGGAATGTGGTATCATAAACATATATATAAGTTTTTATTAAAACAAATGCCAAAAAAAAAAAAAAAAAACATCTGAGAAGCGTTAGCGTGGTAAGGTTTCTCAGATTATGAATTCCTTAAAGGGTTTCTTCTTCCTGTGTGGTACATTCGCTTTGAAATGAAACTTGTACAGGTTAACTTTAAAAACTTTAAATAACAACACTTTAAAAACATCGATCTGTTCCAAAAAACAAAGGTAAACTTTGCCTTGAAATAAATAAAACGTACACAAACATCACATTTCCGTTCAATTTGTATAATCTCAGATTTGTGTTTCGATGTCATTTTGTCAATCCTTCCATTCAAATCTGGAAAATCCTGTGTCAGATAAAAAAGAAAGACAAAAATGGTTAACGGCATTGGACACTATTGGTTATTACTCAAAGTAACTACAAGCATAAAAACCTACTTGGTTACGAGGAATGGGGAGCTGTTGATAGTATACAACATTGGGAGAAACGGCTCCCTCCGAAGTAACAAAGTTTTCGAGAAAGAAGTAATTTTCCACGATTTTGATTTCGAGACCTCAGATTTAGAATCTGAGGTCTCGAAATCAAGCATCTGAAAGCACACAACTTCGTGTGACAAGGGTGTTTTGTCTTTCATTATTATCTTGCAACTTCGATGGCCGATTGAGCTCAAATTTTCACAGGTTTGTTATTTTATGCATATTCTGGTGAGATACAGCAAGTGAGAAGACTGGTTTTTGACAATTACCAATAGTGTCCAGTGTCTTTAATATTGTTTTTATGATTGAAAATTACTGAAAAGACTTTAGATTTCTATTAAATTACTTTACAAAACCATTATTGGTAATAATAAGCTTTGACTGAGGCTAATAAACCGCTTTCCATCGGATTGAGGCATTTACAACATTACACAATTCTTTCGTTTTGGTACAGTTTACATATTGCATTATTGGACCATTTAAAAAGTCTAGGTACTTTTTTGTAGAACAAAAACACAATGTCAACAGATTTACACTAAACTTACACAGTTTGAAGATAATGATAGTAGAAAGCTTCCCTGAAAATATTACTCGCTGACGTGCTGTAGTTGTTGAGAAATGAGTAAAGCAATGTAAATAATTTTCGTCTCACTGATCATGAGACGAAAATTATTTTAGCATGTAAAAACGTATTTTCGTTACATTGTTCTACTCATTTTTATAAAACTACTACAGCACCTCAGCAACTAATACTTTAAGGTACGCTTTCTACTATAATTATCTTCAAACGGTGTTAGTTAAATGTAAATCTGTGGACATTGTATTATGTGTTACAAAAAGTACCAAAATCCTTTAACTAGCGCTAGCAAGAAAGAATATTTACACATACCTCAATAAGAAACTCCTCATCTTGAAATGTATCTAGTTTGTCTGAAGCCTTCACCAGGGATTTCATATCCATGGCACTGAGCTGTAGAATGACAGTTCCTCCAAGCTTTGTTTCTTTCTTGTCTTTTTTAACAACTTTGTACATAGCAGCGCTAACTTTCCCGGCCAAAATGTCTGTTAAGGAAATACCACCATGTTAATACCCAACCTGCATTCTACACCAGTCTCACAGTGAAAAATGAAACAAGGTCCGTGTTAAATTCTGTCCAAAGGGATGAATTTGATCATTGAAACAAATTGATGTCACCCATAATTATCAAGTTATAAAATATTATTGTCAAAAACAAATGTCATGCATGAAAGTACTTATTGAAGAATGCTGCACATCACATCAAATTACATACTTTAGAGGGCACTGTAGCAAAGTAGACTTGTGGACAAGTCGTTTTAAAAATGTCTGTCGCAGTATTACATGCAAAACTGCTCCCTTGCAACTAACTTGTGACACTAATGCACTGCGCGAGACTACTACTACTCAGACGATGCTCTCGTTGAATGAGAGCAATGCTGTCATCTCGCGCAGAGCAGTGTTCTCGCGAGATATAGTTGTGAAGAGACGTTTCACCATCAGGGACAGTGAGTCTTTAAGCAAAGCCATGAAATTACGTTCTGCATGAACATCGACAGTGACTGGGTAGATGTTTTGAAACTCCTTACTATATCTTAGCTGGACAACCTTTGGTTGAAACAAATCATTGATGGTAAATGCATCTTTGACAGGCGATCCATTCACCAGTTTTCCATAAACACACAATACAAACAACTTTATGCAAGTTTATAAAATTTAAAAACAAGATTGTTTGATACAGTTTAATTTTTTCTGATGTCCTTTTATGGCTGCAAGCCTGTAGAAACTGAGCCATGTAAAACTTTGCTATAAAACCATGCAGTGATAATTAAACTATAATATATGAACCCATGATACTCACCCGGTGCAGCAAAGGTAGAATCAAAATCAGTGTCTGCAGCTTGGTCATCCAGAGCGCTAGAAAATCTGGTCGCAACAGCTTGTTTGAAAACAGCACAAGTTGTCTGATCATGGTTGGTCAGGTTTATATCTGTGATGCTAGAATATTGTGTTGTCCAAACAAATTGACCCACTGCATCCAAGAATTGCTCTGCAGCAAGCTGAACAGGAAAGCCGTTCACTCCTGTGCTTATTGCAGGTATTGCAATGGACTGAAAATTTAGTTCAGATGCAAGCAGGAGGCAGTTTAAAACAGCATCAAACAGCTGATGCTCTTCTGTTGTGACGGCACCACCGTTTGTCCTTTCCAAAGTTTGCCATTTGGGTCCAGCAACATGGATCACCTTCTTGCATGGTAGGCTGCCACTGGAAGTTGAAACTGCTTCACCTACACGTAATTGACGCCCTTTCTGTTTCATGATGATGTCATCACTTTCAGTCTGTATGACATTTCCACCTAAGATGTAAAATGTATTGAAGTTCATTCATAAATAACTGGAAGTAGTTTAGCTGGACCAAAAACCTCACTTTAATTCTTGGACAATAAGTATACTGATGAAACAGATAAGATGTTTAAAAACACGTGGCATTATTGTACACAGAGCAACCGGATCACACCATTTATTTTACAGTATATACTTGAATTATTATAACATGGGCTTATTGGGGGTAGATAAGTGTTTCAACTTGAAAGGATCGAAGGAGACATGACTTAATAAGAAGGCAGGAATGAGCACTGACCAAGTATGAAGTGAAAAACTACAACAGCCTTCTCAAAATGTAACCTTTGGAATTGTCTACTGTCTTTATCTAAATTACAAACCTGCTTTACGAACTGCTTTAGCTAATCCTACAATATGCTGGAGTCCAACATTTGCCGCATTCACAATGCAGTCTACTCGCTGCTTCGTCAAGTCTCCATGAACCACTCTTAACCTGCAGGCGCTGTGTGGTAGAGTAACACTATAAAGAATCTGGCCGGCTGTTGATGCACACTCTTCCTGTTCATCACCATCATCATCATCATCATCATCATCATCATCATCATCATCATCACTCTCCTCGTTGCAATCGGTGGTAATCACACAATGAAATTCTCTCTCGACAGACTCCAAGAATTTCTTGCCTTTCTCTTCACGGAACAGTCTAGCCATGCCCGTCTTGGATACAGGATAATGTTTCTCTTTTACTGCTTGTACTAATGAAGTGACCAGTTTGCGGACTGCATCTAAACCCTCCTCATTGCCCTGGATGATAAATCCTCTGTTCCTTCCACTCATCTGTGGCTGGATGGCTACAAGATTGTGTTGATGTTGTTGTCTCAAGTTGTCCAAGTCCTGACTACGATATGTGGTAATGAGGCGTACTTTGATCTCGCTTGAGGGAATGATGCTTCTGCTGGTGATATTTTTCTTGAGAAAGTTCATGATGTGTTTTTTTGTTTCATCCAAATTTCTCTTAAATCCTGCAAGTCTAATAGTTAACGTGGCACCTGAAAAAAAACATCAATTCATAACATGTAAATTCTTGCAGCTAGCCACACGTGTAAACTTTTTAAAAATGTTCCTTAAAATTGCAAATTGTGAAAAATAAAACAGTTGCCTTTATCCTCCCTTGGTGTTATCACATTTCAGATACACAAGTAAATCAATAAATGTTTAGTTTACATTTTCTACAATACCTTCCGTTGTTTATTTCTCAATTTGTAACACTTAATGCCATTGGACACTTTCGGAACAGAATTTTTTTTTTAAGTTCACAGATGTACAAACAACTTACAGGGTTTACAGAAGGTAATGGTGAATTACGATATCGAGAATTACGGATTTATTTTAAACACATGTCATGACACGGCGAAACGTGCGGAAACAAGGGTGGGTTTTTCCGTCATTTTCTCCCGACTCCGATGAGCAATTGAGCCTAAATTTTCACATTTTGTTGTTGTTTATATACACGTTGTGATACACGAAGTGTAGGCCTTGGACAATACTGTTTACCGAAAGTGTCCAATGGCTTTAAGTCGGGCCAAGATTTGTATAATATATACTCTACCTATGTTATCATCCTGAATGTTTTTTTTTTTCAAATTTATTTGCCGTATTTGAACCAATGACCTTAAAAGATTACTCATCTTAACATCAAGGAATACGTTTAAAGATTATTTCAAATAGTTTTTTAATTTTATTATTGCGATGAATAAATTTGAAACGGCTCTCAATTACCTCTTCTAGATTTTGTAATCAAGAGCGATTAAAAAATGTTTTATGGTTAGTTATTACAAGCTTTTTTGAATGAAGAACTGATAAATACCCGTTTCCTGGCTGATGCCTGCCATGACGAACTTTTGATTGTTGATCGATTCCAACAGTTTCTTCCCCTTGTGGCCTTGTACAACAGCTAATGCAGAACCTTTGATGAGAATCACATCTTCTTCTATTTCATTGTCGATGTATGCTTTAGCCTTCCTGATATCTCTGCTTGTAGCACCGTGTATTGTGATCTTCCCATCATCTGATCCACTGCATGCTGCATGAACATTCCGTGACCCTAAAACATCATGAATTGTGTCCGTAACATGCTGAATAAATTGTACCTTGATACTCCCAGCTTTGAACTCTGTCTTTTTCAAACTGTCCATCATCCTCCTTATCTTTAGCTCCACGTCTTTGATGGTTTTCCTTATTCCATCAAGTGTGATGCCAGTTTTACCATAATATTGGCTGGAAACTGTGATCTTCAGAGCTGGAAAGGACTTTTCGATCTCCTGTTCAATCCCACACATAGTAAACAGGTGTAGCTTCTCTGTATCCCAGTTGATTTCTTCTGTTGTTTGCTCAGCATCATAGTCAGCCTCCTTCTGTAACTTCTTGATGATGTCATTGATTGTTGCTTCAGTGACATCAACATCTCGTTTCGCTCCGACCAGTATCACTTCATGAAGTTGAGTATCTGTGACCATCGAGCAAGTTGTAGTAATCTTCTTGAGTGCATCAGCTACATCCTTCCACAGTGACTGTGAAACCTGAACTCTGGCTGTTTTGCATCCTCTCATGAAGTCAGTGAGAACATCGACAGCTTCCTTTTCCCAGTTCAACCATGACGATTGTTGCTGGAAGTCATCTTCTACTGGTTCCAGTTTAGCTTGAGACTTCTGAGAACCATCGGGCCACAGCAAATTGGCTTTCACATTTGCCAAGTCTTTCAGCAAATTCTTCTTAGTATTCGCACCTTTCCCATATAGGAATTCCATAACTGGTTCCTGTACTTCTACCAACACTGGTTTAGGGTGTGGAGTTGGGGCATCAAGCGGGCTCAGTCTTCCCAGGAAGTCATGATATGATTCAATCTGCAAATCTTTACCACCGAGCTTATGAGGAATGGTTAAAACATCCTGAACCACTGCAGGAATTAAAAGATATGAATGAAACATGATGCTTAAGTTCAACTTGTGCTTATAGAGTAATACTTACGGAGCTTTAAAGGGGACAAATGTGAACAGACTAGGAACCTTTCCCGAAATCATGGACTATATTGTCCTCTTTTGTTTTACCTACTCACACAGAATACAGCAAGGGACTCATGGTCTTAAAGCTTTAGTATTAAAAGAAATGTAAATTAACTAAAAGAAAAGGGTATTAACTAAAGAACAAATCATAAACAGTTATTATACATCATTTCCATATGGAATACCAGTCTTTGAATGTTAACTGCGTTTTTTTTGTTTGTATTTTTATAAAAAGTTGACATTAAAATTTGTGATGTACATACCCTTCCAGTCTTCAAAGTAAACGATTGCCTGTCCATCCATGGGTCCTGGTTGTACCTCTCTCACTCCACCGCCTCCACTCTTCTTGTTGTCAAAATACAACTCAATCATTTCTAAGTCTGGTGGAACTCCTGAAATGGGGCAGATAATACAAGCTTACAGGGACATGAATTTCCAAGAAGACACTAAATCAAGTTTAACAAACCGAAATCCCTCAAAATTTTAACATGTAGATCCCTTTTCCGTTCAAGAGATTTGGGTAATCTATATATCTCCCGTGGAAGAATTGAACATTAATTTTCATTTCAATTTTAGTTTCAATTTCAATTTCAATTCAATTTCAAACAGGTGTTTGAAATAAGTTACGACCACACTCCTCACTGACCCTCTCCCCACTGACCCTCTCCCCCAACCAAAACTGGTATTGCCATTCACTATAAGTTTACTACAAAGGCATTCGGAACAATGCACTTGAAACATCAACGTTGGTGCAAGCAGGTATTGTATTGCATAGCAACAGGCCTCCCGATTAAAAGCCGCTCAAGGTTGACCTTGGCTCAAGCCCCTTTTAAAACAAATTTCCCCATTAAAATTAAACGTTTCCCACTCCATTGGGAGTGCCCTTTGAAAAAAAAAACCGATTATGGCCTTGCCCTCTGAAAGATAAATTTCCAGGCCTGTAGTTCCTACGACCATATGTAGGAGTAGCGAGTATTAAAAATACATCTCAAAAATCAACATTTTTACAGTGTGGTACGTAAGCTGATATTTTGGCTTTGATCACAGAATAATTTGCAAAGGAACACCATGATACATTTGTGCATGGTTAAAAAAAAAAAAAAAAAAAAAAAAAAAACTTATCTATACTACTAGCGGGATGCCGCGCTTCGCGCAGACAACACTCCTAACAGACAAACTCCTAAAAATGTACCCCATTCAGCCGCATCGGAGGGCTCTTTTAATAACATTATCTATCGATTGCTAAAGTAGGCTACAAAATGGATTTGGCAAAATGTACATTCGTTTTGCTCCACAACTTTGACCAAATGCAAAGTTCTTTTTTTTACAGCTTCAAAACAGCCTTTGACGTACGTGTATAAGTTTCACAAACTTCCGTGATGGGGTAAACTCTGAAACATGAACAAACTGTATTCTAAAACGGTGTTCACGTACTAACAAGAATGTATACACTCTCTTCTTGTAAATAGTTTGTTCTATAAAAATAGTGTCCATAGTTTAAAAACAGCAAGATACGTTTTGCATCAATAGTGCAATTTCTGTATGGAGATTTATTGTAAGTCCGAGGTCGCCACCCACTTTCAACCTAAAGTGGTCCCACGGCGACCTCCTTCACCAAGCAACAGGTGGCCTGTCTCAAAACCAGACAACACACCACTCACAATACACTGACCAGAATGTAAGGAGGTTGGGCTCGATTTCACATGATTACTTTATTTGTGTAAGCTCCCGCCCCCAACCCAAAATGTTATTAATAGACACCTTTCAGGCTCCTTCCAACCTATAGCCCTACCCAATGTTTCCAAATTATAAAGCTTCCGTTTGATCCAATTCGGAGAACCGTGCTTATATAGTACAACACGAAAGTAATCCGACCAAAAAGGGCGGATCGAATGGCAGGTGGGCGGGCAAGGGGCAATGAGTGAACCAATCCGGAGAACCATCTGCGAAACACTGTCCAATGAGTCACCTGTCAGAAAGATTTCTAGGAAGTCTGGTATTACAACATCGATCAGTGGTTGACACACGGTCGCCGCCCAAACTTCCTCCAATCAGATGACTCTAAGTGGGAGTTTGGGTCAGGGTTTTGTAGACTAAATTGCAACCCGACGTCTGAAAAGACACAAACGTGTTGAATTCCACTCACACAACCGTGTTGATTTCCACAAGGATGCCATGCTACTGGACCTTCTAATTTCAATCCAAGATGGCGCGGGTTACGCTTTTAATAGTATAGATTAAAAGCATAACCCGCGCCATCTTGGATTGAAAATTAGAAGGTCCAGTGGCATGGCATCCTTGTTGAATCCAACACGGTTGTATCGTTACAGACGTCGGGTTGCAAGTCTACAAAACCCTGAACCGAACTCCCTCTTACGAGTTGTCTGATTGGCTGGAGTCACGAGCGATATCTCCTTACATGTGTGGTTGTCTGGTTTTGATATGGACCACCTGTTGGTCGAAGGGGGAAGCCGTAGGCTGCACACAGAGTCACCTCTGTGGTTGTCTGGTTTTGATATGGGCCACCGGTTGGTTTAAGGGGGGGGGAGCTGTAGGCTGCACACAGAGCCACCTCTTTAGGTTTGAAGTGGGTGGCAACCTCGGACTCCCATTAACATTCCAGAGTGACTCATTGATGTTTCGCAGAGGGGTAAATGGCATTGTGTATATGGGTCATTCCATGTCAGACCAACGCACTTTTTTACCTCATGTCTTCCGATTTTGATAAAAATTGCTGTGATTGTAGGTCCTTATGAGCAACATATGTCATCCCCCACACACAGAACGTATACACGCAAAAGTTGAAACATTTTCAAAAAGAAAGTAAATACATTACTGATTCTTTTTATATACATTGTACAGGTTTTGCCAGTTAAACCTACAACAGAGTACATGAAATCACCGTTTAAGAATAGTATGCTTTCATAGTTGCGAACTTTGTGAAACATCAACGGCTGTTTTGAAGCTGTAAACGAACATTCCATTCAAAGTTCTGAAGCAACAAAATTGTTAGAACGCAGTTTGGTCCGGACTCAGGATGTAGATTTTGCCAAATCCGTTTTGTATTAAGCAATCGGCCGTCAGGTTTTGTTATCGAAAGAGCCCTCATGTGCAGCTGAATCGGGTACTTTTTACGAATTTCTCCATACAAAATTAAACAAACTGGCCTACAAACCCTGAAAACACCAAGGCAAATGTTTTCTGAAAGTGAATTAAGTGAGAGGATGTAGGGGTAGCTGGCATACAAACCCTCAAAATAACTAGGCAAATGTTTTCTGAAAGTGATTTAAGTGAGAGAATGTAGGAGTAGTTATTAAAGACCAATAACATTACCGTTTCTATTATTTTAGTTTGTATAGGGTTCCACAGATAATTATGATAACATATATAATTTGATGTTTTATCAGGGGACTTCGTCACGCAGGGCGCGCGCCCCGGCGGATGTTGACCAGAAAGTTTACATGAGAATTAATTGATATGAGAACAAACTAAAAATTAATGAGGCCGACGCTCGGTTACTCCCAAAAGCGGTGGTAAAAACAGTAGATAAGATGTTGCACAGCATGTTCCGAAAACTCGCTTTATTTGGTGCTCAGACAACTTTGTATGTGTCGTTGGACGCACGCTCTATAAATCACGATGAATGGGGCCTTAGATTCTAAAATCGTGTACACGTCATTGGAAACAAAGCAAAAATCATTCAACAGTTATAGCAACCAATCATTAAATATATTTGTTTTCAATACAATATTGCAGAAATTGACTTAAAAGTCAATACGTTAAAGTCCATACCAACTGGCGCGTTTTGTTTTATCTGCTGTATACCGGAACTTCTTCGAATCTTCCTTTTCAGTCAGATAAACTCCGCGGCTATTAGTGGCTGTGATTATGAGTTTGTTTTAAAACAGGGTACCACTTTCATACAAGCCTTTTTAGTCGGATTTCTCCTCTGCTATTAGCAGCGGTGATAATTGATGGGGGGGGGGAGACCAGACTTAGACCACTCAAATCCGTGGCTATCGGTGACTATGGATTTGTTGCTAAGGGAACCAACTATCACTGCTGATTCCAAATTCAGCGTGTTATACATTTTCCGATTGGCCCGTCTCCATATAAATTAACAAAACTAGACGTACAGACCTTCGAAATAACAAGACAAATGTTTCACAAAGTTCGTAACTATAATGAAAGCAGTTTGAGCGGGACTCAGGATGTACATTTTGCCAAGTGTAACTGAATTATTTTTACCTGTAAGAATACCTCCCTTGCCCCCACATTACCTTTTACAACATTTGTATACTAGAATCCTCCTCATCTAGCGGGGTGCCGCGCGAAGCGCGGCATCCCGCTAGTAATTATTAAGAACAATCAAACCTTGAACTAAGATGGCGTCAGCATGATGAACTTTCTTTGCCGTCAATGAAGCACCTTTCATTTTTGCCAGATATATTTTTCTTATAACATTCTCCAGGTCTATATAATAAAAGACAATGTCAAATTACACAGATTAACCGTCTTCAAGTTTCAATAGGAGACTTTCCAACGCTAGGCGGCAGCAGACATACCGGGTAAATTTCCATTGTTTACGTAGTTCTGAACATGCGCATAATTCTGAGAACAATGGATTTACCCGGTAAGTCTGCTGCCCTCTATCGTCCCAGAAAGACTCCCATTAGGGTTGTTTTTTAGAAAAAAAGATATGCAAATTAACTTTTCTTTTAGTTTCAGAAGGGGTTCGAAACTCAAATTTAAATTAACAACAATGGCTTTGCCAAATATAGGAACTCTTGTACTCAATTGAAATATTTTGAACTTAAAAAAGTTTTATTTATTCATTTGTTAGAAAAGAACCATCTTACATGGGATATCACTTGAGAATGTACAAATAGCTGTTCCAGGCTTCTCTCCATATTGGATTGTTGGTTCCTCATCCATGGATGCTCTATCGCCAATAAAGAGCTTCACATGCTCAGATGAGCAGCCATCTGGTATCCCTTCTAGAAACAGACATCGTGCATTGACTGGAAGTGGACGATGTTTCTTCTTGGTAATCAGTTTGACCTTCAGCTTGGCGCCATTTATTTTGTGCCACCTCTTCTCCACGTCAACAGTAACTTTGTTTAAAGTAAATATTTCGAGAGAAAAAGACCATGACAAAAGTCTGAGGTAAAATCTACTGTGATCAGTCTAGGTTACCATGAGCATATAAGTAACCATAGCCACAAAGTACAACCAATCAAAATCCATCTGCGTCTGTTGGACTGACGTTGTAACACCCATAAATGTAATAAAAAACATAAATGTAATATCAACCATAAATGTAATAAAAATCCACCATAAATGTAATATCAACCATAAATGTAATAAAAATCAACCATAAATGTAATAAACCGATCAACCATAAATGTAATAAAAATCAACCATAAATGTAATAAAACCCGGTACAAACAAAAATCTTCAATAATCATTCAAATAGCCTAAATTTCCTCGGATTCAACAAAAAACCAAACACGAAAGCATTAAAACGTCTGTAATTTCATTGCACTTTACACTGATTCAGGTAAACCACAACAAATCAGAGATTTGTCGAGAGACCCTAA
Organism: Asterias rubens; assembly: GCF_902459465.1. NCBI lineage: Eukaryota > Metazoa > Echinodermata > Asteroidea > Forcipulatida > Asteriidae > Asterias > Asterias rubens. The sequence goes on along the minus strand of NC_047070.1, from coordinate 7,426,187 downwards.
GAGAATCAGAGACCCTAAGCCGTATAACTGCGGAGCAGTGGGCCGGCCGGCTTTGCCACAATTCTCTCCGGACTGCAGATTTCTATGGGAAAATACCTTGGCTGTTTAGGTTGATTTTCACCTGGCAAGCTTTTATGGCTTTTAATAAGACAACACTCACCTGATTGGTCCTTGAAGGTAATTCTTACGGCACCCGTCTTAGAATCTTTCTTCAGTGTTTTTATTTCACCTCCTCCAGATTTGCGACTATTTTCAAAATGAAGCTTCAGGACCTCATTTTCTGTGGACGGTTTGAAGCCAGTCACTTCAATCAGTTGATCATACTCTTCCTCGTGGTCATTCTGGAGCATTTCATGTGTATCAACAACCCAAGGTCAAGAAAAATACGAATTTTATCATTATCGAAGTACGGCTGTTGATTCATCTATAGGTAATTTGACAAGCTTCATAACGTGATCTAGGGAGTTTAAAAATTGACCCTGCAAAATAGATGGTTTTATATTGTTATCTCCTTGGAATTGTACCTGGACTCTTCGGCCTACTTGTGGTTTCTTCGTCTCTACTTTCTGGCCAGTCTCTTGTGCTTCAGCTCCCTTGATGCTTGATGCTACATTACCGGTACCTCTTTTCACCTTTTCAGGCCTTGTCTTGCCAGAGATGTCAGAGACGGACGCCTGATCACCATGGCTCAGCTTCCCAAGACGTTCTCGATAAATTTCAACTTGTACCTCTTTCCGACCAATCCTGTGGGTGTCTTTACACAACACTTCTTTTACAACTGGATGATAATAATTGATATAAAAAGATGTCACACAAATTATTATCAAAATGTAATGTTTTTAAATGAACAAGAAGTTTTGTCATTATTTCCTGTCCAAACACAAATGGGAACAATTTATATACTTGCTGGGCCCTACTAATGTATATACTGAAATAAGATTTTAAAAAAAACCTTGATTTTTTTTAATATTTTTGTATATATATATATATTTTTTTTATAGATATTACCACTTTATGTCTTATTGGCTCTAAATAGAATTGCGTTTGCTTTTCTAAGGGAAGTAAGTTTCTGAATCGTTTGGATTGTTAAGTAAGATGGTCATAATTCAAAATAATTTGTTTGGACACATACCATTCCAGTCTTTAAAGTAGACTACTACGTTTCCATTCTTAGGTCCTGGTTGTACGTATGTCACTCCACCACCTCCACTCTTCTTCTTGTTGTCAAAATAACACTCGATGACGTCCAGACTTACATCTTTTGAAAATCCTTTTTTAGAAAAATACGTAAATAAACAAGCACTCAGTATAAATGTCAAACTTTGTCATTAAGGAAGTAAAGATAACACATAAAACAATGTTGTTTCTTTTTTTTTTCCCCTCAAAGTTTGAAAATAAATGCAATGTTGGGAGAACTTGACTATGGCCATAATAATACAACGAATAATCTGAAAGGTAAATTATTTAAAAACAAATATTTTACCTGTCACTAAGATTGCATCAGCTTCACGAACTTTATCTGCCGTTAATACAACGCCTTGCAGTTTCTTCTTAGAAATATTGGCTACAGCTGCATTCAAATCTGAAGGATTTAAGAGAAAGGCCTAGTCATTAAATGGTGTAACCGCAAACCTTTCCATCAAAAACTTGTAAAAAAATTATTACATTTTACATTTTTATATGCAATATAAATTCACATAGGCCTCAATGTCAATGACATTTGAAGATTGGGAAGCACTTCTATCTTGGTAGAAAATCCTATCCTTCAATATCCTAAGGTATTTTTGTTCAGTTACAAACTGATACTTGTAGTTTGCTTCAGTAAATTCAAAGTTAAACAAATCTTTCTTATAAATAAACACTCAGTTTCTTCTCAGAAATAAGGGAATAAAAGGGTAGCGACGAGTTCTTTAACGGCCGTTTAAAACCGGCAGGGTCGTTGCCGTGTGATAAAGGCCCGAGCCAAATTCATAAATGCCCTTTTGTTGAAAAACGTAAAAAAATACAATTATTGACACTTTGACAATTGAAAATTCGAGGTTTGAAGTATTTGAGGTTTTTTCAAAAACTTTGTGAAGAATCTGTTTGATGCGCGTGGGTTGTGTGTACGCGCGCGCGCTTAGCAATAGATTAGGCGCGCGCGCTTAGAAATAGATTACGCGCTGTTACTAATGCTAGTCGTACATCATACAAATCAAAATTGCGTCATTTTCAGAGCGTGACAATATTGGCGTACGCGCGAGCCCGACACGCGGAAGCCAGCCGGTTATAAACAGCTCCAGCTGGTCATTATCAACCGTTTAAACACCCCACGTGACGCGCTCTCCACCAATAGCAGAAGCGAAACTGTCTGGGTATTTATGAATAATGATTTATACACTGTTAAACATTTAAAGCAGTATAAAGAGTATTTACTATCAATCTCATTCCTTTGTACTTTAGCAAACTGAAAAGATAACAAGACATCCAGTTTTTGTTCGTGAGTGATGTCATCAAAATGTGATTTGAAAGAATCGATGAGGATGTTTCGCCTGGTTCAGGGGGTAGATTTTTTAAAATAAAAAATTCACTTTCCGGTTAGAACTGCCTAGGTCAAACAGTTTAGTTAGCCCTTTCAGATTTTTCAACCGATTAAAGTCGAGTTCACATCATTGGCAAATCCGTATTCTTCATGATCAAGCTAATAAAGAGTGTCAAAATTTAAAACAACTTTTGAAGTCGTTTACTTTGCATGCTAATCACAACTTCCCAAACAAAAATAGCTAGTTTAATGTGAGACTGCCTCATTACCTGGGATATCACTTGAGAATGTACATAAAGCTGTCCCAGGCTTTTCTCCATATTGGATTGTGGGTTCCTCATCCATGGATGATCTATACTCAATAAAGAGCTTAATATGCTCAGATAAGCAGCCATCTGGTATTCCTTCTAGAAACAGACATCGTGCGTTGATCGGAAGTTGACAATGTTTCTTCTTCGTGATCAGTTTAACCTTCAGAGTGGCACCGGCTAGCTTGTGCCTTTTCCCAGCCACTTTAGAAGTAACTGGTATTCAAGACAAAACAGAAACAAACAGTTTGATATTATTATTAAACTGAATGACCTACAATGGTTTGTCTAATATCTTCACATACAAGGATTCAATGCTTTACACGCTAACATTAACCTGATTGGTCCTTGAAGGTAATGCTGATGGCACCAGTCTTAGATTCCCTCTCAAACGCTTCTATTTCACCTCCTCCAGATTTGCTTGGATTCTCAAAGTAGAGCTTCAGCAACTCAGTATCTGTTGAACGTTTCACACCAGTCACTACAATCAGTTGCTCATATTCCTCCGGTTCATCTTCCTCCAATTCAACTTCCTCTGGATTATCTGGTAAGTTTTCCTGCCATAAAGGTGGTTTGAGAGAGTGACATCATCTTTTCCAAAATATCAGTTATCGGTAAAGTAAATGATGCAGCCTAATAAAAATAACAGTAGTAATTATATCATACAAATTTTACACTGCCCATTGTTAGTTGCATCCTGGTGCAGCTTACTCTCTAATCCTGACCTTTCATGTTTGCCGGCATTGTTATATTGTTTAAGCAGATTCTAAAGCAGAATTCAAGCGGATTTTTAAGCATGTTTTTAAGCAGATGTTAGCAGATTTTAATAAAGATTTTAAGCACATTTTAGAGCAGGTTTTTAGGCAGAAATTTAAGCAGTTTTTTAAGCAGATTTTCAATCAGGTTTATAGCTGATTGCTTAGAAGATTGCTCAGCAGGTTTCCAAGCCGATTGCTAAGCAGCCTAAAACGTTGTCTAAAATCTGCTTAAAAATCTGCTTTAAAACCAAATTAAAAGTCTGCTTAAACATCTGTTTTTAGAAACTGTCTAGTCCACCTTTAGTACCCCAGTCTGTTGGCCATTCCCTCCATACTGTGTAGTGCATCTTTATCAATATCTGAGTCTGTTGGCACAACCCGCCAAACTGTCTAGTGCACCTTACGTACCTGAGTTTGTTGGCCAGTCCCTCCATACTGTATAGTGCATCTTCATCAGTATCTGAGTCTGTTGGCACAACTTGCCAACCTGTCTTGTACACCTTTAGTACCCGAGTCTGTTGGCCAGTTCCTCCATACTGTATATTGCATCTTCATCAGTACCTGAGTCTGTTGGCACAACCCGCCAATCTGTCTAGTGCACATTTAGTACCCGAGTCTGTTGGCCAGTTACTCCATACTGTATAGTGCATCTTTATCAGTATCTGAGTCTGTTGGCACAACCCGCCAAACTGTCTATACTAGTGCACCTTACGTACCTGAGTTTGTTGGCCAGTTCCTCAATACTGTATATTGCATCTTCATCAGTATCTGAGTCTTTTGGCACCAACTTGCCAAACTATCTAGTGCACTTTTAGTACCCAAGTCTGTTGGCCACTTCTTCCATACTGTATAGTGCATCTTCATCATTACCTGAGTCTGTTGGCACAACTCGCCAAACTGTCTAGTGCACCTTTAGTACCCAAGTCTGTTGGCCAGTTCCTCCATACTGTATAGTATAGTATCTGAGTCTGTTGGCACAACTCGTCAAACTGTCTAGTGCACCTTTAGTACCCAAGTCTGTTGGCCAGTTCCTCCATACTGTATAGTGCATCTACATCAGTATCTGAGTCTGTTGGCACAACTCGTCAAACTGTCTAGTGCACCTTAAGTACCCAAGTATGTTGGTAAGTCCCTCCATACTCTATATTGCATCTTCATCATTACCTGAGTCTGTTGGCACAACTCGCCAAACTGTCTAGTGCACCTTTAATACCCAAGTCTGTTGGCCAGTTCCTCCATACTGTATAGTGCATCTACATCAGTATCTGAGTCTGTTGGCACAACTCGTCAAACTGTCTAGTGCACCTTAAGTACCCAAGTCTGTTGGCCAGTCCCTCCATACTCTATATTGCATCTTCATAAGTACCTGAGTACGTTGGCACAACTCGCCAAACTGTCTAGGTGCACCTTCAGTAACCCTGCCTATTGTTTTATGATAAACATATTTCCTTAAACATAAAATACAGATACAAAGAGTAAATTTTACAATATACCTTTGCACCACCTGTTTCCCCATCCATTTCACTCTCAATTTGAATGGCTGCAGCTGTCAGGTTAGGACTTTCTGAAGCAGCGTTAGAAAGAAGAGGGCGTCGTTTTGTTGGTATCTGAACATATAAAATCAAACTAATTTAGGCTTTGATGCGATACAAAACATTATGATAACAAGAAAATCCTAAAAAACATTCAAGGGAAAGAAAGAAAGAAGGAGAGAGGTGAAAGATTGGTAAGCAGATTACAAGCTGGACAATCGCAATGATCATTTGTTTTTCGGTTAACTGTAAAAAGCCACACTACCCAAGACGGTTTTATTACTTTGCAGTGACAACCCACAAATTATGCATTTGGCATTTCAAGGTGGACAGAATTTTTTTCACGACGTTTAATGAAAACCATGCAATTTCGGGGCATGTTTGTGTGGATCATTTTATTCTACTTTTAAACATCTTTCTAACCATCTCATTTTAATAACAAACGGTTTCAAACGCTTTTCATGGACCATAGAGCTAAGACCAACTCGACCGATCCAAGGCAACTTGTCCCTTTTTAAGATCAACCGAATCTTCAGGTACCTCTGAAGATGAAAACACTGTAGTACTAGGGGGTGCTTGGCTGTCTTGAACTTGTAGGGAAATAGTTTGTCCATCAATGACTATCTCAAGAAGAGGCCTTGCTAACACATAACTAACACCTGTGTAGAAGATACAAATTTGTGGGTTGAAAATAAGTTTGCTCAAGAATACACCATTACAAAAAACTCCACACAAACACAGTACCAGCTTAAACTTAAATTGACACATTGATTGCACATTGAGAGACTGAACAGTTTAGTAAATAAATTGCTTTAAATATGTGACTCCAAGATTGTACTAATCATACATTTGTTGACAACAAGTTGCTCAATAATATCCTCTTTAAATAACTCCACATTGGATGATGAGACTTGAGGAACTGCATGATGTGACATATCACTATATATGTTGGTTTGTGGTAACTCACCATGTGTATATCTACTTGCCAGGTAGAGTTTTTTATTTAGAGAAATGTATTGCTGTTTGCATTATTGTTACTAAATGCATGATATATAGGTAGGCCTCCATTGTAACGGGAAACCATCTGTACAAATTTGTGATGCATATGATCATAATTTGAACTCTGGACTGTAACCATTTCACTCAGCGCAATATTGCATTGTTATCTTTGTTTCAGAGGCCTATAACTCATACATATAGACCCATGTTATTTGACAGTTGTCATAGTATTGTATATTCCTCATTCCTAACCGCCTGAGCACAGCTTGGGTAAATCAACAGATTTTCAGACTATAGGTTTCTAGTGCCCCCCCCCCCCCTCGCCACCACCAATAGGGATAGTGCTGACAAAAATTAAAATACACAAAAAGAGAGAGAAAAAAAAGGGAAGACAATATTCTGTACAATGGTTTTTTTTAAACATTGTAGGCCTAGCTAGTGAATAATATCAATCGCCATCGGCCACAAATGCCAAAAGCGGAAATGTTTCTTTATTATTTGTCACGGTGCACTCACCCTCTCCGGTACGTCGCTCTTTAATAGATTTGTACAAACAAGAATATAGAACTTTAAAGGCAGTGGACACTATTGGTAGTTACTCAATAATATAATTCAATGGCTCAATGGATAATTATCAGCATAAAATGTTACGGTTATGGTGACGGAGATCATTCCATTGAAATCAACCTTGACCATGCTGAGGCATCTTGCGGAGTCTTAAAGGCAGTTGACACTATTGGTAACTACTCACTCATATTTATTAGCATAAAACCTCACTTGGTAACGAGTAATGGGGAGAGAATGATAATATAAAACATTGTGAGAAACGGCTCCCTAAAATCTAAAAGCACACAACTTCGTGTGACAAGGGTGTTTTTCTTTCATAGTTATCTCGCAACTCAGACGACCAATCGAGCTCAAATGTTTACAGGTTTGTTATTTTATGCATTTGTTGATATACACGAAGTGAGAAGACTGGTCTTTGACAATTACCAATAGTGTCCACTGTCTTTAATGCATTAGGCCTAAACTGAGCGCAATTTCCCCGTTTGGACTATAATCATTATATGTATGGACAACTTGCCCCCGATCTCTAAGGTAAACAGCTATGAAATGGGGCCTATCATTCACTATAAATTATTTAATTATTTAGAAAGCACAACTTACCAGACTGTTCAACAAAAGCAACTTTATACCAAGAGCCATCAGCATCTGTCCCCAATAAACGAATGCTGTCTACGTCGCAGTTGCCTCCCTGTTTGGACTGAAAATAAATGCAAAACTTATACTTTATTTCTTTTACACCATTGCTTGTATACACCATAGCGAAACTCTGTTGCTCTTGTCGTTGTGTCACGCTGATCATGCACAAAACGGAGGGTATTGCGTGTACAAGGGGGAACTCCCTTTTGCTGATTGAATCACCGGTTATGTTGAAATGTTTCGTGACTTTGAACCGGGGTCATTCCGTGTCAAAGGGTAACAAAAGTTACGACACGAATTGTGCGGATCTCATTAAAAATAGACTACAGCAAAGTCTAGGTTTTCAAAGATACATAGTTCCAAGTTAGTCCAAGTTCTATTTCTTCAAACACTTTAGTTTAATGGTTAAACTAATAGGAAATGGCTTTAGACATACCACATAGTATGCTGGGTGGAAGGGGGGGGGGACTAGTCATACATGAAGTAGATTAAATTTAACATCTCAACAAAGGAAGCCAGAGAACAACACTTGACCCTCATTTCCGGTTACCTACTTTAACAATTTAAGAATGTTGCCCAAACTGATGTTCATGTTATATTGAACCCATCCATGGTCCCACGAATACGGGCATGATTGGCAAAATGGGGTTTCTAAATAATAAGCAGCCTCGTCCCAGAAGTTTGTTTCGATATTGAAAAACTACAAGTGTGATTAGTTCTTGCAGTTTTAAGAGTGGTGTACACCAACGTTTGCGTGTATAAGTTTCGACTAGAGATCTCAAATCAAAATTTTGTTTTAATAGTGCGTGTTCCTTGCTCTTTTTTAAACTTATTGATTGTCCACCATTGAATAAAATGGTATCACGGTATAATCCTTTAAAGTCACCTGGAAATAGAATTGTTTTTCTTTCAAACACAAGAGTTTATGCTTATGAACACTAAAACAATTGTTTTAGTGATTGTTTGTCACGATTTATATGTTTAAAAATTTGAAGTGGCAACCTTCATTTCCATTCGTTCTACATTGTTTAAGTACAATCCGTGATGCTCACCTTCGATTCTCTCCACGGTCATATTAAGTTTTTGGTACACAGATTCCAAACTGGTAAACCGCGGTTCCGAAATAGGTCATAACCATAACTCGCAGAAAGAGTGAATTAGAGGAGAGACCTATATGCTAGAAATACATCCCAACATCCTGTTCGTTCGTTTGAGAAGTAATGTTGACTGTCTCGTGTCAGGCGATTATTAATATTAACAATAACACAGCTTGGCTGTTATTTTCCCGCTTCTTTCTGGATCCTTCCCTTAATCCCTCTCCCCTCCCTCTTTCTATAAATGGATATGTATTTGTTTATACAATTGTTTTATGCCTTTGAAGAAGGTCTGGTTTGAATCGAAAGCTAAAGGCCATCTACCCTATTTATTAATAATAATAACACAGCGATATTTTGTTTCACATCACAACTTGAAGTTTGGATACAAAGGACACGCAGGGTGCTTTTTACTATAAGTTATCCTTGATTCAGTGGGATTCAAACGAATTTTGTTGGAAAACACAATTGATGCTATCCAAGTCCCTTTGAAGAACCGATATACTTTGTATCACTCAAAACTTGAAGATTAACATAAATCAATTGGTATAAAAAGGACGAGCAGGGGTTTTACTCATGATGTTTGATTTAGTGAGATCCAAATGCGCTTTGTGAGATAACACCATTCGGATACGTGCTTTCCAAGCCCCTTTATCTTTATCTCGAGTGAGAACGAGTTTTACTCGTCCTAACTTATGACTAGCCTTATAAGGGAACTTTACATTAGTGGTTTTTTGTTAAGTTGCTTGCAGTGTAAGCACTTTATGTAATCCACCATATTACATAAACTTCAGTTTGTATACCTCATGTATAGAATCCTCTAATCTGATTGGTTAAAAATGGAGTCATGGAAATAGCTATGCCCCCTTTTTCTACTAAGATGACGTCATAGTGACTATGCCCGGGGCATAGTCAACTGACTATGCCCGCTCTGAAAATAACGCAACTATGATAATGTATAATTTACGACTATACGTTACGTGTCACGGCGCGACCTTTCTTCGCAGACGACCTTTCACCATAAAGTCAGAGTGTTGTTGATTAGAAGAATCTTTACTCGGTGTATACAAGAAATATTGACTGCTTAATAATCGGGAAACAGTTAAAATTATAGGCCCTCGGTGATGTCAAAACCATGGCTATGCCCTCAGCTTCGCTTCGGGCATAGTCATGGTTTTCGCTGAGGGCATAGCCATGGTTTTGACATCACCTTGGGCCTATAATTTTATCTGTGCCCCTCATAGCAGTCAATATACAATAGTGAAAACCCGATTACACCCTTTTTTTGCATGACATCGATTTAAAAAAAAATGAATAAAACGCTCACTGGGAGATAAACTCCAAGAGGGAAATTAGTGTCATATTTTGTTTCTCATCAAATATTAAATTTCAGTCTGAAATATTTCAAGGGATATGTTTTCTACTATCATCATCATTAGACCGTGTAATGTTTGGTGTAAATCTGTGATCTTAGACAAGTTTTGTCATATCAATTCTGTAATGTTCCTTTAAGTTGTTTATAAGTCCTAAAAAGTATAGGACTGTCTTTGTTATATCGACAGGCAAGTCATTGGTCCAAAACACTGCCTTGGGGTATGCCTAATGGACCGGTCATTTCCGAGGTACCCATCTATCAAAGGTCATCTTCTTTGTCGATGAACGCAACTTTGGAACGTTTTCGAATCTTGAACAGTCCAAAACGGAACCGGGTCGTCATTCATCCATGGAACCATTCTACACATCAAATTGGTAACGTTCAGTGGTATGAAGTAATGTTTGAGATGGCCCTTGTATCTCCACGCAAAGTACTCATTGTACTTGTCGTCATTTCTGTCAAGGTATCGAATGTATTCAACAAGTTTCTCACTGGATTCGAAGTCAGAGATGTGGATAAAGGAGTTTGGTGGTGCCAAGCGTTCGTACGCTCTCTTTTTATCGCCATAGATTATCGGCACTGAACCTGCCAAAAGTGCGCTGTCCCAGAATTTTTCCGTAATATACTCGTCACATTCCGTGTTTTCAAGAGCAAGGTAGAACTTATACTTTGCCATTGCTTCCATACAGCCAGTATTGGCGGAATAAGGCATTGAAACATTTTGGTTTACCACAATACAGGGTTCCGCACTTACCGTAAATATCAATTGGTATAAGTTTGTGGAGGTGTTGAACGTACGAGAGTCGCGGCAAAAGAGTATTGTCACAGTTACTCGCCATCCACGCCACAAGCTTCGTTTTACCCTCTTCGGCTCGCTATTCATCGGCTCGTTCGGGATGTACTGGCTGAAAGGATGGACTATTTCGGATTCGCATTAAAATCTGCTACAAAAGGGTCTTAAAGTCGGGGAGATACAACTGGTACCTGGCTGCAGCTTCAGATGCAAAGAGGAACCACTTGGTTCTGTTAGTCATCACTTCAAGCGCAGCCTTCTGGTACGGTTCGTACATGGTTAAGGTAATCCATGTTGAGAATTACCCCGTCGCATTGTTTTAACACATCAGGTTCGAGTGTTTCAATAGGTTCAATGGCACATTGATGCTCTGGGCAAAAGAAACGAGCTGTGACTGGTTTCTCCGATGGATTCCTTCTTCTAGCCTCGTCCATGCGATCGCAGAGATCTTTGAATTCTATCCAGACTTTAGAGACAGGATTTGCCTTGAAGATTGCAATCCTTTTCGTACACGGTTTATCCGGAACAGGTGGATCTTTTGAGGTCTGATTGTTTCCAGTTTGCTCTTTCAGTTTAGTCACCATTCTAATAGGTCCATGGCTACCTTCGTTTACTACAGTTTTTGTTGTTGAACTGTATAGAAGGTCAAAACAGCAATAAGAGAGCAGGAGTGTTTCAAGAAGCAGGAGCCAAACAAACCACATGGGTGGCCTGGGTACCTGAAAACAATACAAAATTATGTCATTATTAAAGGCAGTGGACACTCATGGTAATTACTCAAAATAATTATTAGTATAAAAACTAATTTGGTAATGAGGGGACTAGAGAGCTGTTGATAGTATGAAACATTGTGAGCAGTGGCTCCCTCTGAAGTAACGTGGTTTTTGAGAAGGAAGTAATTTCCAGTAATTTGAATTCGAGACTTCAGAATTAGATTTGAAGGTCAATAATCCAAGTGTCTGAAAGCACATAACTTCGTGTGAAAAGGGTGTTTTTCTTTCATTATTATCTCGCATCTTCGACGACCAATTTTTCACAGGTTTGTTATTTATGCATATGTTGCGATACACCAAGTGAAAAGTCTAGTCTTTGACAAATCCCAATAGTGTCCAGTGTCTTTAAGGCTCAAATCGTAGCCTCGACAGCAATCCGTTTCTTCAAAAAAACTACCTTGGATGTGTTTTTCGATTTTGGCGGGGTGATCCTGGACAGGTCCATGATAATAAATTAGTCGCAGTTTTGATCACTCGGATGCAACCTTCGGTAAAGTAAAAATAGTATGGATTATTGTGACGGAGATCATTCTATTGAAACCAATACACTGACCATGCTGAGGCATCTTGTGGAGTCATAAGGGTCAAACTCTATTTCATGCAGAGAAACCTGGCCAACATTTCAGATCATACTGTTTGAATCGCAGACCTTAAAAAATGGGCCTGGAAATTTGTTGTTCACGTCAACTTCAGTTATCGACCGGACAGAGTTAACATTTATTTTTGTCATCTCTAATGCACCTTTAGAGTAGTAGGTTACTCATTTCTTAGGATTAATATAATGTCGAACAAGGTTAGAAAATAAGATTTTTCAAAATATTAAACATTGAATATGGCAGTCATGATGACGTCATTGTCATCTGCTATAACCAACCTAACTCATACGCCTCTCTTAATATTCATACATGACGTCATAATTCTTACCCAAAATGAGGCTATAGGCGCACGTCCGACACCGACACCGCTTGCAGTGGCTGCGCCTATGGCTTCGTTTTTTTTGTTAGAATTGTGACGTCATGCATAAATGTTACGAGAGGCGTACACATGAAGTTTAAAGTTTAAAGAAGTTTTGAAAGCGTGTCATTTTAAAAGTTAACGCAAAAAAACCTTCACTGCCGGTGTCAGATGTAATTGTGACCGCCATGCAATACTATCCGCTCCGGACACTTTTGCATATGCAATCGTGTCCGGGGCTATAAAAAACCGTCCGGTTGTTATTGTACATGACTGTACATGTATGTGCGCGCGTAAGCGAGCGTGCCTGCACTGAACCTACATATAATATGCAGCATGAATATTCACGTATTTTACGATTGCAGCGAATACCCAACGGCCAAACATTTTCCATGTCATTGGAAATCGTTGGTGGATGGGACCAGGGCCCAATTTCATAGAGCTGCTTTAAGCAGAAAATATTGCTGAGCAATTTTGTGAGAAGCAGAAATGAGCAGGGTTCCTGTCACAAATTGTACATGTAACATTGCGGTTTGGCTGGTAACCTTATTCTGGTAGGCATATTTGTCGAGGGTAGCGACTTTTTGTGCATGCTGAACCAGCTCGATGAAATTGGGCTAAGTCTGTATTCTAGCCATCGGTCATATGTGGCTAAGTCTGTATTCTAGCCACCGGTCATCTGCTATAGAAGGCAACTTTGGACCCTGACGAGATCATGTTGGGCGCGTGGCTGGAGAGCAACAGCTGCTCACTGTACGATATTCAGCAACAAGTGGAAAATGAGCTTTTGATGACGCGATTAAGGCCATATGATACCATAACTTAACCAACATGTAACATTGTTAACATAGCTAACGTTTGACAGCTATCTACCAACTATAAATTTTCTGTTTCAGAGAGGTGCTTGTCACTCTACACTCCATATTTCGGGCGACTTGAAATCTTAATTACTGTTTTTTATTATTTTTAAATTAACCTCTTGCTTCCTGCATTGCACTTTGATGAAGCAGTTTTGTCCCCTATACTGTATTAATGAAGTTTCCCATTTCTGGCTGGCTGTGCACTCACACAGTGTGAGTGATTATCTGCACAATTAAAACAGGGATAAGGGAATTCCCATCGCAAAGCGTAATTAAAAGCCCTTTTCACATGACAGCAATTTGGCAGGGGTCCCTTGCTTATAATTTTAGAATGGTTGTGAAACTGTACTTCCTGTGATTAAATAAAAGGACGACAATGTTTGGACAGCCTAATTATAGCCCTTGAAGATACAGAGTCCTAGATAAGGAACCGCTTCTAGGAAGAAAGCAAATCAAAGCTTCAAAATCCACCAATTTTACCCGAGTCACACATTCCATGGCAGCATACATTTTTCTTGGGTTTTGGACTTCATTTATTCCTCTTTAATCCATCATCAGAAAATAATGCAGCAGTGCGAGGAGAGAAGACGAACAAAAACGGTTATTTATTTAGGAATTTATGACGTCAAAAACCCGACGCAGAAAATGTTATGGTGCCATGGCGTAGCGTAAGATTTCAGTTACGAAGCTTTTAAGAAAACGGCCCATGTGCATTACATCACCAGGCATGCTAGGGCTACATACTTAGACCCATGGTTGTATAATGTGAAAGGTGAATTTTATAGACTAGACACACAATACAAAGTCATCATGCAATCTCTTCTTGGTTTGCAGCATATTACCAACTGCCTAGATCCGTTTTTATTTTAAATCTTATTTAAAGTAACTCAGGCATGTGAGTGAATTAAGAGTGTCAAGAAGTTGAACAAGAATATAAATGTTCTTAATAAATGTACTTAATTTTCATTTGAAAATAGGCGAGTGTTTTGTACATCAATCAAATTAACTCAGTCTGTGTATATTTATAAAGCAGTTAGTGCACCTCGAGAAATTACAAAGCTCCCGATAGTATTAACTCAGTACAGCACCTGTTTGACAAAGAGTTGCACAAGTATACCATGAAATAATTGGTGGGAACTATAATTATTATAGGCTACTCTATAAAATAAAATAAAAAGAGAAAATTAGATGATGCTAAATTTATCTGTACTTTGAAAATGCTTACAAGACAAAAGTATATCCTTACAAGAATGTTTAATGTGACAAACTATAACTGTCTAGTCATTGGTTGCAACCAAGCGTCATTGTAGCTAAAGTAGTCAAATATTTTCACATGAAATGTATAGAACAATTAGTGCGCCCAAAGTGTTCATCTGTCCAACTTTGTTATTTTGCATACTTCAATAACAAGTCTAGCCTGAACATCTGACGTCACACGAGGCTCGTGAATAAACAAAAGAGATCGAAAGCGGCCTCCCCCTCGAGCCTAGGCTAGGTCAACCCCGTGTCCATAAACACTGCTTTTCACCTATGCAGTTCACATGCTCAGTGCAATCCGTCGTTTATAATGTACATGTACACTACGTACATGTATACATGCGATGTACAATGTGTAATACATACACAATGCACAGTGCATACAGAGAGACGATCGAAAGTAAACTTTCCATAATATAGTGTGTCGATTGGTCCGAGGCTGATTTATACATGTACATGTCTGATCCCACATCACCTTGGACCAATCAAAACACAGATATGGAAAGCTGACGTCACTGCACGTCTATCCAATGAAGTGATTGTACCGAATGAAATCACTGGTTCTGAAAAGCAAGTACCAATCTTTATCCGCAGACGACAGGGGACTAGTCTATATTATATAACACCCAAGCAGATCCTTGCCATTTTATTGGAGGATTGTCCGTCACGTGATAGCAAATAAAAGTACCATTGCACGCTGAGTCACTCGCCGTGCTTTTTCGTTCCATCCGAAAAGTACCATTGCACGCTGGCACGCTGCCAGCGTGCAATGGTACTTTTCGGATGGAACGAAAAAGCTGAGTAAAAACATCACTGCGTGCGCGTGTCTTTGGTAACGCAGCAGGTGTTACTGCAAGAAGGCATAGTACAATTTACTAGCATTCGGCTTCTACAGTTGAAATTGTTTGTTTTGACAGTTGTTTCTTTCAATCAAAATGACAAAGTTCTACTTGGATGTTATATAAAACAAATAATGTTCAATAATTATTCCAGAAGTTGTGTTAATCGTTGAAAGCTGGAATGTTCCATTCAACTCGGCTCCGCCTCGTTGAATGGAACATTCCATCTTTCAACTCATGAACATATTCGCACCATTGCACTCATAAACATTCATTATGTGTATAATAACAACTCAAAATTTTCACGCTCGCTTCCAATAATTTTAGCTTTGAGAATTTAAGACGGGGCACACTGAATATCTCTAGATATTTCTCTTGTAGGAAGCAAATATCCTGCCGTGCTCAAAATTATCCTAAACAACAAGCCTAACGAGGAATGGTGTCATAGAGCTATCTGTAAGTACCATTTTTTTTTCAATTTTATTTATTCCAGAAGTTGTGTTAATTGACTATTTGTTATTTGGGTATATAGAGGACCGGCCTCCTTATTAATGTGTCTCCACAGAAACAACTTATAAATGTGAAACATTATCTGTAATATTTTCTAAGGAATTTACTGGTAGTGGTATGTGTTCCTATCAACTGAAAGGAAACATAGTCAACTGTGGTCAGTAAATCTTATAATAGATGTTAAATTTGCATCGGGGATAAAGAATGTTAATTTTTTTCCTTCTTAGCACTGCATACTCAGTACTTTCCCCGAGTCCTGTGAAAAAATATCACAGGCATGTTTCTCGGGTGGGATTCGAAACCACGACCATTGCAAATCTAGAGCAGTGTCTTACCAACTAGACTACCGAGGTAACAACTTTAAAAACAATCAGATCCACATTCTTTGGATCAAGAAACCAAAACTGCACTAAACTGAATACATGTATAGAAAGGTTTGCGGTAACACCATATAATGACTATCTCTAACGAGTTGGGGTGGTTCTGAAAAAACCGTTGGTTTCCACTCGACGTTTCGATCAGTATGCTCTGATTGTCTTCTGAATACACGTAACAAAACGATTTAGGGCTCTATGTGCATGCCTCTGGTCCTTGTGAAATGTCAACAAAGAGCTAGCTTCTGAGTAACATGAACAATGATTAGCTTCAATATAATACATGTATTTTGCAATAACAACAACGTAATTGTACAATGGGACCATCAGAGTGGCAAACCACCTTTATCAATTAATAGGGTTAAAATGTTTATGTAGATAGTATTTTATCGTACAAACTGGAGTATAATTGCCTATATACAAATAACTAAAATAATTTTATTGATAGGACCTAAATGTTGTTCACCCATCAGCATTCAGAATGATTCTACTCAACATTGGTGAAAAAATGCAGTTTGAGCTGTCTTACCAATTATTGATAAATCTTAAGTACCATGAATTTAATAACATAATTTGGTTTTCCTTCCACCAATGTATGGTACGTAATGTTAACTTGCGCTTTCCAAATCAGGTGAAAAAATATGAACCAGACCCCTTGGATGGATTCGAACCCACAACCCTACAATTCATTAAGTGATAAGCAAATATAGTGTCCCGTAGTCCAGGAAATACACAAAAATCCAATATTTGCCCCGTAAAAATAGTTATTATTCAAGTAAGAAGACTAGAACAGACCCAGAATGTTGTAACGACTTATACAACGCCTACTCCTCTAAGGACAATATGGAACCATTCTAAGAACTAAAGACCAAGTCACACTGCAGTGCTAACGAAAATGGTAATGGTAACGATCACGATGCAAAGAAAACAAATTCTATCGGTTGAATTGCTCAACGCAGAATACGCTCACACTCATTCAACCAATAGATTGCATTCCCTTTTGCGTCATTTTCGTTATTGTTTTCGTTATCGCTGCAGTGTGACTCGCCCTAAAGGAAGTGTACCCATGGAAACAAGTTAGAAATGCAAAATGTTTGAAACCCATTAGACATATAATAACCAAGCAATCGATCTTAAAAACACATCAAAAGTGATAATTTGAACATTCTACTGTATGGATATTATGTTTAAAACCCTTTAAGTCTCAAATCCTTCTACCCAATTGCCAAAGTTCCGGGGAAGGACTGGTGCCGTATGGTCCGCCCAATTCCACTCTCATCCAAGTCCAGACAATTCGGTCTGTGACATAGGCTAAGCGAATATTGGGGGATTCAGGCAAGGTGACATGCTAGCAAAATGGTTTTAAATAGTATAAGAGTTGCATCAGTTTATATCTTACACGATTTTTTAACACACAACATGGATTGTAATTGTACAATGATAACAAATCTTGAAAATGGGAAACAGCCAACAAAGATTGCTTAATGTTACAGCATGCAATGTATCAATTACAGGTTTACAGACTACATAACCATTCATTTCAAGAGGTAAATTTGATCATAAAGGCTTTTTTCTGTTGTCGCATTTTCTAGAAAACATATTTCCAGAACTATTCAAAGTGAAGGGAAGTCGATAAAAAAAAGCCTGAAATCATGTAAAGACAAAGGCATGCGCACTGGTTCCTTGTTACTGGAATTTGATAAGATACTCTGGGTATGCCTGTGCATCATGAAATATGACATAAATGCCAGGAGCATTCATGTTGTCGACCACACTGTCAAACAGTTCAGCAGGATTCTGTGGTTTTGGAGGTGGAGTTATCATTCCATGGCTGCCTCTGATGAAATCTCCAACGAGAACATTTGTGACAAAAATATGCTTTGTGCCATTCACATCTGGTTTAGCATATTGAGGACTTGCAGAGTAGCTTGCTGCGACAGCAAAATAGGTGCCGTTTCCATATGCAGTTGCTGAGGAAAAGAGACAAAAATACCTATTGAGTAGTCTCGAACTACAGGGTAGCGCACTTTAGAAGAATGTTGACAAATGAAATTGTCCAATTGAACCACAATTAAGACAGCACAATTTTCATGACGTCATGGTGATGTCATCAGGTGTTGAATTACAATTTTTTTTAAAGTTAAAATTACCATTTTCTGTTCAGTGTATTTTAAAGAATTTGAAAGTAATGATGTTCATAGTTGGGCATCTGATAGATCGAGACTCGGGCAACATTCGAACGCAAGCTAAAGGCCATCTACCCTACCTATTTTATATAATAGCTAGTTTATAAGCAACTACAGTGATTATTTTTTAGTGGTGAATATTTTGAGTGTGTGCTTGACCCAACATTGCGCTTCAGCTAACATCTAAGCTTATCCTATATTTATTAAGAAACTATTAATTTTGTACATTAATACATGAAATGAACTTACCATTCTTCCCACAAAAGCTGCGGTTGAATCCCTGTGTACTGATTTTTTTTGAGGTTTGCTCATCTGTTCCATGGTAGAGAACCATCTCAATATTATTAGTTCTATTCAGGCGATTCTCTAGTGCCGCTCTACGGGCTTGATACTGCATCATCAAATCTTGGCTTTGAATTCTCTCTATCTGCAAGTCAAACAAAAACAAAGAAGAGTTGAAGTTTGTTTCAAATGTGTTACGCAAATATTTTCCAATTTATAATTACCAAGTTATTTTCACAGTGGTACAGTTAAATCCAACACAGCTTCAGACACCAAACCACACAGTGAATATAAATAATAATAACAACAGTGGCTTCTTATACAGCGCTAAGGTCTGTCACCTAGTGACGCTCATGGTGCTTCAACATTATTACCCCTGGTCACTGGGCCTTAAATCATTCCTTAAACCATCTCAGCTCCCTGGGTATACAGCCTTTGCCGCCAAATATGTAGCGCACTAAATAAGCTAATCAATCACAAGAACCAACAGGTACCCATTTACCCTTGGTTGGAGAGAAGCTTATGGTGAAGTGTATTGCTCATATGACTGTCAAAATAGCACAACAAAAATTATTTCTGGTGATGATGTTAGGTGAATTTGGTGAATATTTGAAAATAATGAATACCTCACAAATTGTGACAGCAGCACCCACAGATGTAAGAAACTTGGTTTCTACAGTTGTGTACTCAGCAGATCCAGCAGTAAGCTTTACCGTTTTGTTCGACACACCTTTCGTCATCGGTATCCAGTTACTTGGTGGTTCAAATCTGGCAGCTGCAGATAAAATGCACAATGAATCAATCAAACTGCAATTTTAACAGACTCGAAGCTTCAGATAGTTTTTATGTACAGGGCCTAGTAAATTGAGTAGGTTTAATCGGGGCTCAGTCTCATTGCTCTGCTCGACATGGAGCGATAAAAACAAAAATCACATTGTCCACTCACAAATAGCTAAAAAGAATGGTTATAAGTGTGTACACAATCATATATTCTTTGATTACCTGTGATTTTTCTACTGTAGGTTTATTGTGGATTTTCCTACTATTTTTTTCCAAGATTTTCAAAGCCATAGAATTTGACCAAGGGTTAATTGGGACCATGGGTTAATTGGGTTAATTGGGTCTTGCAATCAGCTTGGTACCAAACAAGAAATTTTGAAGTGCTTCCCATTAAACCTTCTATATGACCTTCATAGTTCAAAGTATTTTACAAACAATACGTCCAGTGGCCTGGGAGTTTAAAACATTGTATTGTTTTGCATATTTTAACCTCAAGTATAAATTTCACTATTAACTTGATATCTCAAATGAGTCATTTGTTACAAAATGTTTACCACTTTTCAGGTCGACACGATGGACATTTGCTACGATTCCATTTGATCTTTCCTGCATCTGTTGGAAGTCGATGACTGCTCTTCCTTCTTCCAGATCAAGTGTTAAATTTGGCTTTTTCTTCTGGTAAGCCTCCTCTAGGAGGGCATTAACCTCTTCATCATAGTCCTCCATACCTGATGGGGTGCTGTACTTCCACTTGACCTGTAGTTTAAACAAAAATAAAAAGATTGATTAAAGCCCTGGTCACTTTGGACGCACTCACTTGGTGGCCCACAGGCGGGCTGGAGTACGACTTTTCCAAGTAATTTGGTCCAGCATGAGGGTGGCCAGTTTGCAGTTGATTCTACATCCGTGTCCTTTTGTAGCACCCCGGTGTAGGACATTCTTGATCTTCCCCGTCTTGAGATGGTTTCCAGAGAATGACTGTGTGCCTCCAACTCCGGGTGCCCGTAACATTGGCCTGTTAACTGCGTCCGACGGGCTGCGATTTTGTCTCCAACCCTAGGGAGGTTGCCATATAGGTCGTCATTGGTTATGTGGTCCTCCCAGGATACATTGAGCACCCCTCGGAGCTTGCCTGTGTAGCATCCATTGAATGATTTCTCAATTGTGGGAGTTGGAGGCCCTGTTTCACATCCATACAGAAGCACAGACTCGATGGTTGCCAAAACGAAAGAGATTTTTACTTTGCGGCATATGGTGGAGCTCCACACTGTCTTCATGTCAGCCAGCGCCCTCCACACCTTTTCTTGTCTGACCTCATAATGTCCTGGTCACTAGAGTTGATCCATGAGTCAGGGACTGCATTCAGTTCTCTACTGTGTGTTGTAAGTGGAGTTTTATTTGCGTTGATCCTGAGTCCTACCTTCTTGCCCTCTGCTTCTACATGGTGTAGGAGGACTTGTGCCTGCTTGACTAGGTCAGACATCAGCAAAGTCGAGATCAGTTTCAGTGACCGCTGGATGCCTCCTTGATCTTCTCAGTGTAATAGTGAGTCTGAGCTCGGAATCTCTCCCACTGATGGCTCTACCAAGGACTTAAAATGGTTTACTTACAGCCGCAAATTGTACCTAACCGATATTTAGTCCAAGTGGTAAGTACCGCCGTGGCGCTGTTAACTTGACAGGGCAAATCAAGTACTTTTTTGTCATTTTATTTCACTAGGGTTGATTTTTGCAAAATGGTGTTTTTTGAAAAATTAGTAAAAAATCTCAGTAACAAATTTCAGTCTCAGTTTTAGCAGGTAAAATGTAATAACCAGTTATGGTATAACTTTTCGATATTCAGTAATTTGTTTTACATGCTGAAATAATTGTCGTGAGTGACGGAGGAAATTCGTCACACTCACAGTTACAGCACATTCTTACACAGTTTTTCCCACTCAATTTTGGGTTTCCCCTCCTTAAGGCTTTTACTCGACATCCAAACACAAAACAGCTTACCTAGGCTTTAATCAAACACACAAATTTATTGTTAACATAAAGGTCTGAAATCATGATATCTGCACTCACTTCTTTTGCGAGGTGTTCCATCTTTTGCTTCTCTGTCTCCTCCTTTTGAATTCTTGTGAACAACTGTGAAATTTCCAGTAAGGCATCCTTGACATTGTATTTACATCCCTCCACATGGATGAACTTGGCCCGACCTTTAGAAGGTTCCACAGTCACCTGGGGTTGATACATGTAGTTCATAGTGTTTGATAAGCAAACAAGTAATGGTGTGAAGAAATTTCTAAAATGTAATCCTCATTTAACCAGGACACAATTAAATGCACAACCTGACATCTCATTGTAAACTTTCAAGTACTTTTTTGTCGACTAGCTTACTGCACTTTATTGTACTGCCGTTGCTATGACTATAACAGAGGGCACCAACTATGCTGAATTCGGTATCTTTAATGTTCAAGAAAGGCAGACCAAATTTTTATAACTTGAGTTTATAAAAAGATAAAACATTACGTACATCACGCTTCTTTCCGATTTGTTTAAGTTCAGCTTTGTGTTCCGTTGTCATTTTGTCAAGCAGTCCCATCACATCTGGTAAATCCTATGTCGGATACAAAATCAAAATATGACATTGTTACTTTTGAATGTAAAATTTAATATTATGTACAAAATAAAAAACACATCTGCGCTATCAAATTGTACTATTTACTGAGGCGTTAACCTCATTTAGTTCATGATGTTAGGTTCTCTTTGATCAAGGATTGTACTTGTTATTAACAAAAAATGCTTTCGATTGGGATCAGGCAAATTACTACCACTTATTAAGAGTTCACCATTTTGGGCGCTGATGCAGTATTGGACTGAAGTAACTAACTTTGAGAATCTACACTATTGGACTGAAGTAACTAACTTTGAGAATCTACACATACTTCAGATAGAAATTCCTCAGCTTGAAATGTATCAAGTTTGTCCGAAGCCTTCATCAAGGAGTTCATATCCATGGCACTGAGCTGTAGAATGACCGTTTCTTGAAGGTCTTCTTCTGTCTGGTCATCTTCAACACCTTCAGCACCGTATACAGCAGACGTAACCTTCTTAGTTATAAATTCTGTTGAGGAAACATCACATTGCTACCTAATCTGCATTTTCTATACAATAACATACTATACAGTTTCACAATCAGAAGTTTATAATGAAGCCAGGTCTGTGTTAAACTTGGTCCGAAAGGATGTGTTTTTTCATGGAAATAAATTTATGTCATTCATTGTTATTAATTAACCAAATAAAATATTTCCTTCCTATCAAAGCCCAAAGTCTTGGAAGTGCGTAACGCAGAAGTGTAGAGTCTACACTTGAAGCACATAGAACGTAAAGGCCTTTTCACACTACAAAAACTCTTGCTGTTGTGTGACGCCTCCAGGTTCATCTATGATTTGTGTTAAGTATGCATGGTGCAGTAGTTTTTAAGCGCATAACGAACAGCAGCCCTGTAGAAGAAATCATCGCAAAGCACCACTATGCACCAAAACACACCATGATTCACCACATTGTGTCCCGACGAGCTATCCCTCCCAGAAGCTCGCGCATAGCGAGTGTGAAAGCGTAGCAGTTTGTTTCCATATTTAAATTTTACCAAGTCAACACGGACCCTATCTGGATAAGTTTTGACACGGATCGAAAGTCGGTAGTGTGAAAAGGCCTCCATACACTTTACAGAGCAGCTGTAAACGCGGAGTTTTGTGGGAGTGAGTAACACGAAATTGTCACAGACGACCATCTTAATTCAGTATTTAAATTGATAAACATTTCTGTTAGGCAATAAGTTCCATTTTCACTGAAGGAGGAATGTTTTTAAAATCTCATCTGAATCCAAGTATAACAAATCAATCGGAAAAAATATGAGTCACAAAAAACATGTTTTGCCTAACGAATGAAAATCTATACTGTTGTTTATATAATGAATGAGTAAGCTTTGCGCCAGTTCAGTCTAGAGCCCTCGTGAGGTCACTCTTGGTTCACTTCTTGTTATGACTTCTCTGTATTAGTAACCGATTATTCCTGACCTGTCATTGCCTGTTGGCAGAATTAAAAGCTGTAGTTTCTCATGAAAACGAGTTCTATTTTGATTGTGCCAACTTCTACTTCCATATTCATGGTGTGGTGGCAGCGGTTATGAGTTTTGTCTTCTTTAGATGTTGGTTATTAATAAAACCAACCCTGTGTCGTACCTTCCATCGAAAAACTGATAACTACTCACCATATCCTCTCTGCAGGATCCCTTTGCTCTGTTTATAGGAATGACCCACCTCCTCTTTCAAACCCTTTTGAAAGTCTGTAAGCATTTCCCGCTGGAAGATAACCAGCCGAATCAGGCGCAGGTGGTGCTGTGGCTTCTTTTTACATGCAAATTCTCCAATGGCTTTCAACATAATGTCTGCGCAGGAAGCCACTGATTGACCAAGATTGCCTGAACAAAGAAATACACATTGACTATGAATATGATCAATGAACAATGCATCCTCCATTGTACAATTTTTCAAACCAATGTTTTTATTGTCCATTTTGTGAGGTAATGAGAGACTGAATGTTGTTAAATTATTTGGCATCAACATTCCCTTCACTTGCATTTAAGTACATATGACAAGCCATATTTGTTGTCACTTTTATTTCAAGTTTGATTGTTATACAAGTCATACTAGTGCTTTCAAAGTCATCATCATGTTAAGGGTCATTTCCTGAATTATAAAGTTACTGAGTTTTTTCCAAATCAAGTAAATTATACAGCCAATGTATCACTTTTGGTATTTGAATGCACAACTTAACTTGGGCCATGTGCTACACAAGTAAAAACTTTTAATAGACTGATTGCTCTACCAATGTTTACATGTGATCAAGGGACCTGAGATTGGTATAGAAAAACACAGCTACATCGTAAAATGGGAAAAATCGTCCCGATGGACCATTTGTACCGATGGACTATAATCGCCTGTTTTATCGATAAATAAAACTTTCAACTAAAAAAGAAGCCCTTTTAATAAAGTTGATTGTATGACACTGATTCAAATTGCATTTTTGATAAATCCAGTATTCTACTACAAAAGAGGTTCCTTTTGAGAGTATGGTTAGACTATGTGAATGGACCAGGTTTGAGCATGTTTGTTGATGTGTAATACCCATCTCAGGTCACGTGCTGTTGGTAGCGCAATCGGTCGATTGTACTGTGGTAGCTGATTTAGAAAGCATAATAGTTGAGAATTCAACCATTTGGTTTGTTAAAAAGATAGGAATACAGAAATGTGGGGATTGACATTGAGCATGTAAAAACTCAATGATCTTTAAGTTTGGAAACAAAGGCTATTCATCTAGATGTAGCCGACAAGTTGGAAAATTCAGTAAATACCTGTCCCCAGAGCTGGGAAAGAAAGAGATTGGAAGCCATCCTTCTCGGCCCGTTGTAAAGCCTTAGCTACTACAGCCTTGATCTGCTCTGGTGTTTTAGGAGTAACAACATGGACAATTGACTTGCAGAGAAGGCTACCTGCTCCAGTGACATATATGCTGGCATTTGGATCTGTCATTGTTTTTAAAGTAAAATAAGAGATGATTAATATTTTGAGGTCGGCGCTTTGGTCATTAAGGTCCTGGTTTCACTTTATAATCTCCATGGTATGATCTTTAAGATTTGAACGAACCGCTTGAGGCTGTTTGCTCCCCAGGGAGCTAAGATTTAGAGGGATGTGATTGGCCCAATGACCAGGGAACTAATGTAAAGCGCATTGATACGTTTTTTGTGAATAGCGCTATATAACAAGTTATTGTTTTGAAAATATTATAGACCTGTGAATCTAAGTATGGGACAATAAAAGGTATTCGGTTTACCATTTGACATTACATTAAGTTTGGGTGACGATTCCGGTTGAATTTTTAGGCGATTTATATTTTTCCCAGTGTAGTATGTCTGTTTAAGTAAAGTGGCTTTTGGCAGAGATCCAAGACAGCCTCTTGCTTTGCCGAAGTAAAGTCAAAATAGTAAATATCTCTCTTGACTCTGCAGTGGTACCATTTCAGCTGAAGAAAGCACATGTTCGACCCCTATTGAAGAAGCAAGGCCTTGACACTGAGGTACTAAAAAAAAACTCTCTGTACCGGGGTCGCAACTATTCTCCACTTACACGACTCCAGTTTCCAACATCGATCGCAATCATGGGCTGAGTCATCACTCCTATGCTGACAACTGCAAATCTACCTCTCATTCAAACCTTGCCAACGGCACCTCACATCCACCATAACCTGTATGGAATCCTGTATTGCTGAGATTAGAGTCAGGACTTGTTCAAATTTTCTCAAGTTAAACGGCGAAAAGGCCGAGGTAATTATTTTTGGATCTACCCAGCAGCTGAGGAAGGTCGAGATTGAGAGTCTGTATATTGGCGATACACTAGTCATTCCGTCTTACAATGTCTGCAATCTTGGGGTACATTTGGGCAAACACGTGACCATGGAGGAACACGTCACTTCAGTCTCCCGGGCTGCAATCTTCCTTCTGCGTAAAAAAACCAAGATTAGGAGATACCTAATCCCGATGCAATGTAGCAGATAGTGCCTGCTTTTGTCACCAGCAGGCTCGACATGGGAAACGCTCTCCTGCATGGTCTACCATAGAAACGAACGTTGAGGCTAAAAAACTTAAGAATTGGGCAGCTCATCTGGTAGTGTTTGCTAAGAAATGTGATCATGCCACACCTATCCTGAAGAGTCTTCACTGGCTACCAGTTGAGTCACGCTTTCGACTTAAGATCCTCCTACTTTCGTTCGCTGCCTCAATGGTCAGCCCCTTCAAGTCTCATTGACTTATTGGCCATCAAAGAACCTGTCAGAAATCTGCATTCCTGTTCCCACGCTTCAATTTTTCACATACACAGTTGGGGGGATCGTGCCTTTTCTATCGCAGCACCAAGGATGTGGAATCATCTTCTTCAGTATCAGGCAATTTACTTCATTAGCAAATTTCAAAACTTTTTTCAAAAGCCTACTGCATGGCGCTATGAGCAACGACGTTTGGATTAGCGCCTGATTGATTGCAGTCCTTGATTAAACAACTTAGTACTGTCCATTTGACTACATGGTGATTTGTGGTAAGCTTTATTTTGATGTCATGGTAGTTTACCATGTATCATACAGTGTGCACAATTAAGTGAAGTTAAGATTGGAGTTATGCGTGCCCTTATGAACCAGGGGTGAGGCAGCATCTAGCTTCCCTACATTTACACTTGCACCTTTATCTCAAACACAGATTCTTTAGGTCTCCAACGTAAGGAACTGGTTTCCATCATAGTACACTTAGTCCAACCTCTATGGTTTGTTTTTTTATTTGTTATATACCCTGGGGAACCTCTCAGTGATGGTCTGATAGATTCTACCTAAATTCTGTACTCCATGCCTTTATGTTTTAATAGACATCAGCATTTTACACTATGAAATTTTTATCTTCCATGTTATTCTTGTGTATGAAGTTTTTAAAGATTTTGTTGCAGCTTTAAAGTCCTTAAGCATGGCGTATAATATTACAAACTGTAAAAAACAGAACAGTGTGTTGTGGTTTCAGCTACAATGACAGAATGCAAGACCACCTTAAACACACTATACAGTATAAAGTTTTAGAAGAAAAACAGTAAAGCAATTTACTGATCAGTGCAACTCGCCTTTTTTTGCAAGAATATCACATTGCTTCTTTATACTTTGTCCGCCATTCTTCAAGATAGCTTGAGAAACAGGTCCTGAGAAGGAAGATGCACATAAATAAGAGACACTGTTTATTGCTTTAAACAAACACAGTTTCACTTTGTATAGCTTAAAAGTGGAATGTGAGTTTGTGTGGATAATCATGTTGGCAAGATATACTTTAAAAGGAACAGACAGAACATAATTTACACCCTAGGAGAAAATGAATCAAATGTGTATAATTGATTTGTTGGTGTAAAAAGTATGACCTAATTAAGTTGTTTAAAAATTAGTTCTGGTATATGCAACTCTAATCCTCCTGGTTTTTCTCTTCATATTTAATGTTCTTCATTCATATTTGAATGGTCAACATATCTAATTGTAAACCTGTAGCCAAACTGACAATGCTAGAATGCAAAATGGAGTCTGGCACCTTTCCAGCATCATCGCAACTTCTACTTTTACATGTTCCGTGCATGATTGGCGTGTGCATAAAGCACTCGCCTCTCACCAAGGTGACCCGGTGTGGCAGTTTCAGTTATCCGCCGTGTTCAGTTTTCCGGGTGACGTAGTCGGACATATCAATATGTTGTTCGAACGGTTTTAGCTTTCCGGCGTGTTCAGTTTTCCGGGTGACCTGTCAGATACCGCCGCGAGTACCCTGGCGAGTACTGTAGTTCTCTCAGCAGTGACCCCAAATTGTTTATACTACGATTCTTTTCTGTGTAGTCACATAATCTCTTGCCCCATCTTTACATGTATTCATGGGTACAACTTTAGGCAGGTCACACTCTGCTTGCATAAAAACAAAACCTCATACGATCCACGCGTTTGCCGCTAGTTGTACTCGACTCGTGGACGCCGCCATGACAGCTACCGGAGGGTAACGGAAGACTCAATACGTCACTAAAAATGGACTACTTTCGCTTGCTGTGTGCAAGCATCGCATGACGTAATGCTACCGTATTTGGTCATTCGGAAAACTGAACACAGCGGAAAGTTGAAACCGCCACATCGGTTCGATTCCCGGCCGGGGCCGTATGTGAGTTGAGCGTTGGTTCTCTGCTGTGCCACAAGGGTTTTCCAGAACATCCGGTTTTCCTCCCTCGGGAAAAATCAAACACTTTTGATCTTGGCTGTGCTCTGTGGTCATATATGGGTTGATGTGGCTGGCAGCCAAAGGCGCCCTTGCCTGCCTGCTTCTTGAACACGTTGCAGCCGTGTCCTTCGCAGTTCAGCTCTTAGCTGCGACAGCCCCCCAAGTTATTGTAATTTTTATTTTGATACCAGCACCAAGTCTATGTTTTCCTTATGGAGTAGACTGACTAACCTTGCAAGTCTAAGCCCTTTCCAACGCTGTTAACAATTGCATGAGTTGTTTCTCGCACAAGATCCCCTTGTTGGACTTGAAGACACACTGAGCCAATGTTGGTTTGTAGAATCCCTGGTGATCCTTCTCTTACTTCCGAGTAGGACTCCCGGTCAGTTACAACTACATTTTAATGCAAATGTACATGAGTAAGTTAAACAGCCATCAGACTGAAGTCATGGGGGTTGATGAGCAGATAAAATTTGTCACTATAGAAATTTCTCAAAATCAAAGGGCAAAAATACAACAAAATTACGTTGTTTAAAACAAATAAGTCTGTAAGTTTTTGTCACTACTATCTTATTATACAGCGAATAATAGAAGAATTAATGGTCTGAAGAATAAATAAGAGTACCTGCTGATGAATTTGATCTCCCTTTCTTCAACCTCTTCTTCTTCTTGGTATTTCCTGTGCCTCCTCCATTGGCACCTCCAGTAGCTCCTCCAGTGGCTCCTCCAGTAGATCCTCCAATGGCTCCAGGCGATAAAGGATCAAGTCGTTGAATTTCGTCCTCAAATCCCTTCAAATTACAGCAACAGGTAAACTTAACTAGTTACTCATATAAGAGATGTTAAATTTGCATCGGGGATAAAGAAAATTAATATTAGTTACTCATAGTTCTATGAGCCTAGACCCAATGAAATATGCTAGTTACATTCATGCATGCCTACAGACTCTGGTTAGCAAACGCCAAAGAGCTGTCCACTCAGGAGACACATGAATGGGTCTGCACCACGCCGCCATTAGCCGCATACAAACATTCTCCCTTTTTTAAGCGTTTGCCCTACGTGCAACTTCGGCCATCATTGAAAATTACGAGTTTGAAAAATAACAAATACTGCCTTCTTATGCCAAAGAGGTGTCCACTCAGCAGACACATGAATGGGTCTGCACCACGCCGCCATTAGCCGCATACAAACATTCTCTCTTTTTGCAGTGCTTACCCTCTGTGCAATTTCGGCCATCATTGAAAAGAATTGTACGAATTTGAAAAATAACGAATACTGCCTGCTGATGCAACTATGTGAGCGTGACAAAATGTCAGACATTTTGAAAGAAAATTTGTATTTTGAACATGAAAAAAGCCTAAGAGGAAAGCTATTGATAATTTAAGAACTCTAGACCCTTTGAATGATTTATATATAATTGATGTTGTTACCTTGATAGTTGCAATGTCTTTGTCATACACAACAAAGCGCACATCCTTCAGTGATCCATTTGGATGTTGGCTGCTGAATTCAAAAGCTGCCTCATACATGCAGCAAGCAGTGGCAGCGGGTGGATAACTCAGGTTTCCTGTTCCAAGTGCAGGGATTGCTATTGAGGTCATGCCATTGTTGGAAGCATTTACCATTAGTCCTAGAACAAGCTTCTTCAAAGACTGAAACATTAGAAAAATTTATTTGTTAACGTCCACAGGAAGGAAAAAGTCACTTGTTAATGATTACGACCAGGATGAAGTTAATACATTACTTTACCATCTGTAAGAAACAACGTTACAGTTCACTTGTATCAAAACTTTTGTGAATTGCACTGTTTACAATGACCTCCTTTTTACAGGCCTTCATTGCTTCTCAGTTTTGCTACTGACAGGCCCATATGAATTGTGACTAGCCCAAGTGTTTTTTGTGTAACTTCCCTGTAAGAATAGACATATTTTCAAACGGAGTTTCAAACGGAGCTAGTTAGTGACTACCCCTCCAACCTACAAAATAAAGTGCTGTTGATGTCTATAAAACCCACCACAAATAACCAGTATTTGTGCCCTGGGTTATTGTAATAACGAATAATAATAGTCGGTTTATATAGTGCTTATACACTCGAAGGCCGTCTCAAAGAGCCTCCACATTACTACCCCTTAAAACCACTCCTTAAATCATCTCAACTCCCTGGGAGGTAAGGAACCTGTGCTGCCAAATATTTCAATCACAATAACCGTCTCTGCCCTCGCAGGTACCAATTTATCCCTGGACGGAGAGAATTAGCTTATGGTAAGTGTCTTGCTCATCAGGACACAAGTGTCGGACCGAGATTCGAACCCACACTCTGCTGGTGATCTTATCCACTCGATCGCAACACTAACATCTCAAGCCCTAATATGATCTTGCTGCATTAACTCTCACCTGCTCAGATTGGAGTTGCTTATATCCTTCACATACACAATGATATATCTTCTTGCAGGTAAGAAGACCTGGTCCTGTTTCCACAAACAACCAAGATGCTACATTGCCCCGAGCAGCTATCAATGTGTTGCATTCTTGCTGGAGGGTGGGCCCCGCTGCTTGGGATATTGCCTGGGATACTTTCCCACTTGTCAGGTTCATGTCGCTACCCGCTGTATTTACGATAACATCAACCTAACATATGTAATGTAAGTAGAAGAAGATGACGAAGTACACAGATTAAAAAACATTGTAGACTTGCTTGGAAGATGTCTTGGCAGTAATAATGCCTGGACAGGAGCCCCTTAATTTTCATTAAAAATGATTAAACCTTCCCTTTAAGTATACCCCATCAAACACCCTGGTAGTAATTCTATAATTATACGCCTCACTTAACATTCATGCATGACGTCCTAATTCTTACCAAAAATAAGGCTATATGTCCGCCACCACTTGCAGTGGCTGGGCCCATGGCCTCGTTTTGGGTTAGAATGTGACGTACCTCATTCATAAATATTAAGAGAGGCTTATTGTTCTTAAAAGGCACAAAGCAGAGGCTCACCGCTTCCACTGCAATGCTTCCCTTGGTCATCTTGATGGTCAGGCCTTCCAGTGTTACTACATTCAGTCCAGAAACAGTGAATCTTGGTGTTTCTATTGCTGGGTTTGGTAGACCAACTGGGATGGCTCTGTTTCTATCTGGACCACCAGCTGAGTGAGTGGAAAAGGAAATAAGGCAGGGTCATACTTTGGTAATGATTAGAAATTAATGAAAGTATATCAAAAATCATTTCAACATACATGTAGGGACAACTACAGTTGTTAGAGTAACAGCACTTCAATCTGGAGGCTGCTGGTCAAAGTTCTGTTTACTTAAAATTAATTTTAATAGTGTTAATCTCTGAAGACCGCCTGCAGGGGACTTTTTGATATTTCCACAAAGTCCGATTGAAGTTGGATGCTACCCTCAATACAGCCAGAGATGTGGTTGGCACCACCAGCCTGGCTAAACAAGAATTGATCAACATTCTTTTAAATTATTTTAATGAAATGTCGCAACAGTGTTTTGCTGTTCTCTCAACAAGTAGACATTGTAAACTTTCACAGATTACTTTTAACGTATCTTTCTTAATAAAATAAGCATTACATATTGACCAAATCTAAATGATGACCCTTCCTATATTTTAGAAGACGACAGCAAACAGTGTTTGACTATGAGGGTAAAATATCTGTGTTAAAATGGCTCATTTCTACTCACCCGTTGCAGCCATGGTAACATCAACATCAGTGCCTGCAGCTTGGTCATCCAGAAAGCTAGAGAATCTGGTCACAACAGCTTGCTTGAAAACAGCACAAGTTGGCTGATCATGGTTGGTCAGGCTTATATCTGTGATGCTGGAATTTGGTGTTGTCCAAACAAATTGGCCCAAAGCATTCAAGATTTGCTCTGCAGCAAGCTGAACAGGGAAGCCATACACTCCTGTGCTAATTGCAGGTATGGCAATGGACTGAAAATTCAGTTCAGATGCAAGCTGAAGGCAATTAAAAACGGCATCATACAGCTGATGCTCTTCTGTTGTGCCGCCGCCACGGTTTGTCCTTCCCCAAGCTTGCCATTTGGGTCCAGCAACATGGATCACCTTCTTGCATGGTAGGTTTCCACTAGAAGTAAGAACTGCTTCACCTACATGTAATTTTCGCCCTTTCTGTTTCCGGATGATGTCATCACTTTCAGTCTGTATGACATTTCCACCTAAGATATGAAATTTGTTTGACAAAATTATCAATTGGAAAATGTTTAACTTGAATGTTGTCATTACTTTAACTTTAAAGAAAGAGACATGATTTTAAATAACAAAGAGACAGGAATAAGCATTGGATAAAGAAAAAACGAAGAAAACCCTTCTCATTTCCCATTTCACAATTTCTTATTTTATAAATTGGAAATGTTTAAGATTGGCCAAAACCTGTGACCTCTGAAGTAACGTATTTTTCGAGAAAGAAGTAATTTTCCACCAATTTGATTTCTAGACCTTAAGAATTATATTTTGAGGTCTCGAAACCAAGCATCTGAAAGCACAGAACTTCATGTGACAAGGGTGTTTTTTCTTTCATTATTATCTCGCAATTTCAACGACCATTGAGCTCAAGTTTTCACAGGCTTGTTATTTCATGCATACTTGAGATAAACCAAGTGAGAAGACTGGTCTTTAACAATTACCAATAGTGTCTTTAAGTTCTTTGATAAGTATACTGGAGAAGCAAACAATACCATGAACTAGCACTTTTCCTTACACAGAGCAACAAGACCCCTTTTCATTTACAAGACACTTGTGAATTCTTAAAACATTTACCTTTTGGCTGGTAAATAACAATAATAAATAACAAAGTGACAGGAATAAAGGAAAAGCTAAAAAAACCTTATATAGGATTTGAGGCAAACCCCATTTAAAAATTTCGAGTTTTTTATGAGAGTTACAAACCTGCTTCAAGAACGGCTGCAGCTAATCCTCCAATATGGTTGAGTTCAACGTTTGCAGCATTCACAATGCAGTCCACTCGCTGCCTAGTCAAGTCTCCTTGACACACTCTTAACCTGCATCTGCTCCCTGGTAGCGTGACACTATAAAGTATCTGAGTGGCTGTTGATGCATGTCCAGCTCCCTCCTCGTCTTCATCATCATCATCACTCTCCTCGTTGCAATCGGTGGTAATCACACAATGAAATTCTTTCTCGACAGACTCCAAGAATTTCTTGCCTTTCTCTTTACGGAACAGTCTAGCCATGCCCGTCTTGGATACAGGATACTGTTTCTCTTTTACCGCTTGTAAGAGTGAAGTGATCAGTTGGCGGATTGCTTCTAAACCCTCCTCATTGCCCTGGATGATAAATCCTCTGTTCCTTCCACTCATCTGTGGCTGGATCACTACAAGATTTTGTTGATGTTGTTGTCTCAAGTTTTCCAACTCCTGACCATGATATGTGGTAATGAGGCATATTTTGCTCTTATTTGAGGGAATGGTGCTTTTGATGATGACATTTTTCTTGAGAAAATCCATGATGTGGTTCTTTGTTTCATCCAAATTACTCTTAAATCCTGCAAGTTTAATACACTTGGCACCTGCAAATAAACATAACGTCAAATCATGATATGTAAATGCTTGCGCTAGCCACAACAAGTTTAAAATAAATTGGTTGGCAGTATTTTCCCTTTATCCTCACTTGATGTCATCACATTTCAAATCATAGAATGTTTAGTTTACATTTTCTGCAATAATACCTTTCGCTGCTTGTTAATAAGTGGTTTAGTTGGCATTTCTGAAAAATTTGTAACACTTAAGTCAGGCCAAGATTTGTATAATATGTACATATCTTACCAATTTACCATCATACATTTGTAAGTGCTTCTTCAATTATTTGCCGTATTAACCAATGAGTCATGAGATGACTCATCTGAACATCAAGGAATAAAGATTATTTTGAAGTGCTTTTTATTATTGCGACAAATAAAAATGAAACAGCTCTCAATAATTTCTTCTGGATTTGTAATCAAGAGCGATTAAAAAATGTTTAACGGTTGGTTATTAGAAGCTTTTTTGAATGGAGAGCTGACAAATACCTGGTTCATGGCTGATGCCTGCCACGACGAACTTTTGCTTGTTGATTGAATCCAAAAGTCTCTTCCCATCGTGGCCTTGTAGGACAGCTAAAGCAGACTGTCCTTTGATTGCAATGGTATCTTCATCTATTTCATTGTCGATGTATGCTTTAGCCTCCCTGACATCTCTGGTAGTAGCACCGTGTATTGTGATCTTCCCATCATCTGATCCACTGCATGCTGCATGAATATTCTGTGACCCTAGAATTTCATGAATTTTGTCCGGAACAAGCTGAACAAATTGTACCTTAGTACTACCGGCTTTGAACTCTGTCTTTTCTAAATTGTCCATCATCCTCCTTATCTTTAGCTCCACGTCTTTGATGGTTTTCCTTATTCCATCAAGTGTGATGCCAGTTTTACCATATGAGCTGAAAACTGTAATCTTCAGAGCTGGAAAACGCTTTTCGATCTCCTGTTTAATCCCACACAAGGTAAAGAGCTGCAGCTTCTCCAAATCCCAGTTGATTTCTTCTTTTGTTTGCTCAGCATCATAGTCAGCCTCCTTCTGTAACTTCTTGATGATGTCATTGATTGTTGCTTCAGTGACATCAACATCTCGTTGCTCTCCGACCAGTATCACTTCATGAAGTCGAGTATCTGTGAACATCGAGCAAGTTGTAGTCATCTTCTGCAGTTTATCAGCAGCATCCTTCCACAGTGTTTGCGGAACTGGAACTCTGGCTGTTTTGTATCCTCTCATGAAGTCGGTCAGAACATCAACAGCTTCCTTTTCCCAGTTCAACCATGATGATTGGTGCTGGGAGTCATCTACTACTGGTTCTAGTTTTGCTTGAGACTTCTGAGAACCATCTGGCCACAGCAGATTGGCTTTCACATTGGCCAAGTCTTTCAGCAACTTCTTCTTAGTATTCGCACCTTTCCCATATAGGAAATCCATAATAGATTCCTGTACTTTAATCGACACTGGTTTAGGGATATGTGGAGTTGGGGCGTCAAGCGGGCTCAGTCTTCCCAGGAAGTCATGATATGATTCAATCTGCAAATCTTTACCACTGAGTTTATGATGACCTTTTCTTAAAACATCCTGAACCACTGCAGGAATGAAAAGGAAGGAGTGAAACATAAGAGCAAAATTTCAGGTCTAACAAATAAATGAACAAGCTGAAAGCAATGCCTATAAATTGTGTTTTGATCATCAATTACAAATGCTCAGCACAAAGCAGAATCACAGGGATTGCTTGTGGAAGACTATTATACCAAATTCTTTTCCTGATTTGGGTACTGGGCCAAACTAAATCATTGTTAGCCTAACTGTCAGTCAAGCCAAAGAGCCAAACAAAAGACTTTGACCTAGGCCTAAAGGTTTGAGACTGCATTCAAGATTCTGTGACCCGACTCAGAGAGTATGGCCAATCAAGTAAAAGCAGCAGAATTAATAGTAATTTGACAACTCAATTTGATTTTATGATGTACATACCCTTCCAGTCTTCGAAGTAGACGATTGCCTGTCCATCCATGGGTCCTAGTTGTACCTCTCTCACTCCACTGCCGCCGCTCTTCTTCTTGTTGTCGAAATACAACTCAACCATTTCCAAATCTTGTGGAACTCCTGAAATGAAGCAAATAAAAAATAGCTTAATATATCTGTATTTTTAATACACTTTATTAAGTTTTTTAAGATATTGCAAATTCGAGAAAACAAATTCTTTCATTCTTTTCAAGAATCCCTACACTTCAAAATATTAAGATAACCCATAGGTATTATGACCAAAGAATACCTCTCATGAGAAAGGTGAACATCCCACCCCAATTTAAGATGATGTTGCTGACTCTATAAATTGTGTTACAAAGGCTTTGAGAACTGTGCACTGGAAAATATTAGTGTTATTGCAGCAAATATTGCAGTCAAGAAACATGTCTTCATTACAGGACTCTCATGGTTGTCCTGGTCTTGATCCCCTTTTTGTTTTAACCATTTAAATTCAGTTGCTTCCCATTTGCAATGTAAGTACCCGTTGAAAAAGGGTCTTGCCTTTTGAAAGTCCAGTGGCTTTAAGTTTTACATGGATTATTACCAAAGAGCAGGGAGTAATGATGCAAAATGATTCAGGAATCAGCATTCGCTCTCCAAAAGTGTAAGCCGAGATTTTGGTTGTGAGCCCAGAGTAATTTGCAACATCACGCGCATAATATGTGCACTGGTTAATTTTTTTTAAGATTTGGGGTTGAACAAAGTGAATATAGCGTGATTAAAACCAACGATCTCTGGATCAATGTGCCGGCATGTATCAACTGAGCAATCTAGCCTTATCTTGGCAGTCTGCCTTATTTGTCTATATCTTTGTTCTGGGGTTGTTAGCTGTTAGCCTTACAACTGTTATCTGCATGTACAAGTACTCAGGGAGTCACACCCAAATTTTACGATAGAACCTGAGAAGTGGCAGCCAGGGGATCACCTTAAAGACCTGCTTGAACGAAAATGTCAAGTCGTGAACTTTGCTGAATTCCACTTAAAATTTTTTTTGATGACTAAGGAAATCGAATCATATGATTATAAATAGGTTTCAATTGTGTAAAAAAACAATAATTTTGTATGGCCTTGTCCAGAGCTTTTCTGCGAGATTTGCGAAAAGCCTCGTTCTGTAATCACTCTCAAAATGTCATAAGTAGATAAAGCCGCTTTGTTGCAGCGTGGATGTATATCGAAGCAAACTCCCACAAATGACGTCAGCAGCATTGTCCTTTGACGCCCACTCTCAACGGCAGAAGTGTTTTTAGTTTTTCAAAAACCTTTAGGTAGGGGCCTGATTTTTTAATCGATAATTACGAAAAGTTCAGAAGTACACACATATCAAAATTACATTAAAATGGTGAACAAGTGCATAATAAACAAGTAAAAATACAATTTCTGTTGAAAACATTCCGCTCAGGTAGCTGTTTAAAGGGTAACTTTTTTATTTCAAATATCGAACATTAAACCACAAGGAAAACGGACTGGGTTAAAGTTAAAATGATTGCGGGATGAACAAAGAAAAATTTACAAGAGCGGGATTCGACTCAACAACCACCAGCTTAGCGCCAACTGAGCTATCTATTCTTATGTTTTGGACTCCCTTTATGTTTGTGGTCTCCCTTTTTTGTCAATATCTTTGTTCGGGGTGCCAGTCA
Organism: Asterias rubens; assembly: GCF_902459465.1. Lineage (NCBI taxonomy): Eukaryota > Metazoa > Echinodermata > Asteroidea > Forcipulatida > Asteriidae > Asterias > Asterias rubens. Next base: position 7,388,745 of record NC_047070.1, on the reverse strand, counting down.
GAGGCCATACAACATTAACTGCAAAGGATCACACAAAGAAAACCTGCGGAGCAGCAGCAAGGGAATTGCCTCAGGGGATGCAACTTTTTATTCAAAGATTTTCCTTTGTTCAACCCCAAATCATTGAAAAAAAGTCCCGGGTCAGTTTCCCTTGTAGTTATTACTTCTGTAGTTATTATTGAAGTTTAAAAAAGAATACAAATAGCTATCAAACCTTGCACTAAGATGGCGTCAGAATAATGAACTTTCTCTGCCTTCACTGAAGCACCTTGCAGTTTTCTCTGAGAAATTTTTCTGATTACATTCTCCAGGTCTATGTAAAACAAGAAATTGCAAATTTAAACACATAAACTTACTTTCACTTTCAGAATTAGTTTTTATAAAAATTAAAAAAACCTGAATGAACTTATAGTGAACAAAACATGGCTCCGCATAAAAATAACTAGCACATGGAGTTGACTTTTTGGCACAATAAAGCACTATATTAGAACTGCTTATCATGATTATCACCTTTCTTACACTGACAGTTAATAGAAAGCATGCACCGGCACTGGATTCTAAGTACATTAAACATACTGTACAAATGATTCAAAAGCTCTTAATGTGACAGATGTAGGTGGTAAACTGATTCAAATATCTCCAACGTAGGTATATTTCAAGTATTTTAAAGTTATTGACATTCAATTTGAGAGTTTGGTTGGAAAAGAACCATTTTACCTGGGATATCACGTGGGAATGTACAAATAGCTGTTCCGGGCTTCTCTCCATATTGGATTTTGGGTTCCTCCTCCATGGATGCTCTATTTTCAATGAAGAGCGTCACATGCTCAGAGGAGCAGCCATCTGGTATACCTTCTAGAAACAGACATCGTGCCTCGATTGGAAGTGGACGATGTTTCTTCTTGGTGATGAGTTTGACTTTCAGTGTGTCGCCTAATAGCTTGTGCTTGCTCACAGCCACTTTAGAAGTAACTAGAATTCAACAATTGATAACGGACACAAATTGATATTATTTAAAAGGTGAATGGATTACCTTGAGTTTTTCACTCATCTTCACGTAGAAACATTTCATGATTAACAAGATAACACTAACCTGATTGGTCCTTGAAGGTAATTCTGATGGCACCAGTCTTTGAATCTCTCTCCGTCTTCTCTATTTCCCCTCCTCCAGATTTACGACCGTTCTCAAAATAGAGTCCAATGGCCTCATCATCTGTGGACTGTTTGAAGCCAGTCACTTCAATCAGTTGCTCATCTTCCTCTGGTTCATCTTCCTCTGGATCATCTTGTAAGTTTTCCTGTCAACAAAGTGCCAAAGGTGATGAAAAATATTCTTTACAAGAAACAGATGATATAGTTTATAGTTGTGGGTTCAAACTTTTAGGAATTAAAACACACAAAAAGAAGATCCATCCGAGTTACAGACCATATGGAATAACCCTTTTTTGCTATGAAAGTCTAAACGCTTACATCAATGAAGCACGCAGCGTTCCCGGTTTGATTTCTAAGGCACATGCACTGGCACAGACGCCAAGTTGTAGGGCAGATATTTGAACGGTGACGTCATATTCAATATGGTCTATTCCAATAAATCAAGAAACATAGCTGGTGCATTGTTCACTTCAATACCCCAAAACTCAAATACCAATCTTATTTTGTGCATCATCATATTTTACTTTCTTAAAATTGAAAAGGTTACCTTTTTGATGCCACTATCTGTTTTGAAAGAAGAATCTTGATTTTTCCTTTGTGCTGCTCCTGGATGTTTTTTCATCTGCTGATCTTGTTTGATGGTGTCTGCTTTTCCAACCTGTTGGTTATTTACACCCAAAGCACTGTGATCAAAAGTGGCAATTTCCAACACATTTTTTTAAATTTTTGTTATGCACGTCGCAAGACACAAAAGGCTTGAAGACCACTTCAAGGTGTGGGCTACAGCGATTTTTTTTCTAGAGGCCGTTGCCACCTACTCCTAGGGCTGAAACGGGGTTGCCCTTTTTACAGTCCATACGGATGTGGAGCATTGGGCAAGAAAGAATTACCTGAAAGGTTATTTGCTTGGGTGAAGGGGAGTTTCTGCTCCGGCATGTCAAATTGGTTGGGTACCCCCCCCATAGAACTGGTTATCGAGAGGATATGCAAACAAGCACTTGATGTTTTTATTTGTCATGTTTTCTATTGGCCATGGATATCCTTGGAAAAAGTAGGTGTCCGTTGCCTCCCAGGGGGTGCCCAGATACCAGAAACATTTCCTTGTGTTTGATGTGGGGTTGGGTAGGCAATGTTGGCAAGTAATCTTTAACCCTTTACCTGGTGATGTTCATCTGTACCATACATGTCATCACTTCCTCTTCGATTACTCGAGTCGGTACGATGTTGAGTTCCTCGACCAGGGGGAGCGTAACGACTTTGTGCATCAAATGATACCTAAACAAACAAAGATAAACTTTAAATCACAAAAAATTACTATGTAGCACCCTTCAGTTATCATAAGCCTGCCCTCTACTCTTTCAATGCATACTTTCGGGAACACTATACGGTAAACGTTTTACATGGCACATGGTTGCAGCATACTTAATTTCCATTGTATCCACACAGAAAGTATAACTTGATCTCATAAAAAGCTACACGGTTTCACAAAAACTTGGACATCCGGCTACCTCGCATATCGGAGCTACACAAAGTATTGTGGCAGTATTTAACAAAAAGATCTTAATTGTTCGTGCTATTTTAATCATTATCATTTTAATCCACTAAAAATGATGGTTTACAAATTTTAATAATAACAACTTTACATAACTTGGAAGAATGTGTTTTTTTTTGCAAAAGACAGTGTGTCTGCTTTCACTGTGGAGCAAGCTGCTCTAATCAGTGTTGGTTTAGAGTTCCCTGTTGTCCGAGTCCTTACCAGTCGAGTCAAAGTCTCTCATCGGTGCCACATGTGTGTGCCTGCTGCACACCCAATGTTTTAACTCCTTCGGGCTGCAAGGCTAGGATTCAATTGTGTGTAATTTTACCGAGCTCATGCATATATCATTGTTCACAAGCATTTCCTATGATAGAAACTTTTAATTCAGAGATGAACTTAGTCTACAACTCATGTTCTCCAATCATCATCTACTGCCAAACTGGAATTCAACTCTGGTCCTATCCCCCGCACTCGCTATGGAAACCGCTCCTTTTAATCACCACTCCCAATCTTTGGAACAATCTTCCTGTTCACATCCGTGCCTCCCCTACACTGGACTCATTTAAAACCGCTCTAAAAACACACTTATTTAAATCCATCGTTTCTGCTATTTTATCCTACTTTTAATTGTCATTTTTTGTTTTCATACACTTCTTGTTCAGCGCTTAGAAACCTGGTATTAAGCGCCATATAAATGCATGTTATTACTATTATTTTGAAGAACCTACATGTATGTCACAAAGCTAAGTCCATTTATTTAACTGTTCTAGCACAAATCATCAAAGAGGAACTAGCTCTCTGCACTCTACTATGGGCTTCTTGTGATCAGTTCAGTAAATTTTAGTAAAGTAGGCACTCAACGCCTTCCCTGGAATGACGTCCAAACAATAAAAATAAATACAATAAACTAGACTGATGAAAGTTGGCGGCGCTGTTTTTACATACAGTCTAGTCCACCACACCCTTAAAATAATTCGGCACTCACATTGATGGCGTTCAAAACTTGAGAGAGCATGTTCACTTCCCTCACCATCCCGCCAAAAACATTTGAGCTACAGTTTAATATTATAGACCATTGTGAACCTTGTTTACAATAACTGTGACCTGGTACATTCTTTCAGTATTCTGGCAGGCAAGTTGCTACACTGGTCCAATGGGAAAATTGACATTTTGTGTCAAAATTTCCACATAAAACCAAGAGTTATGAAAGTAAAAGCTGGACAAGTTTTGAGATGTGCCCCATTTCATCATATCAAAAGTTGATGAGAATTAGACATTGCAATCTCCATAAAATATAAGATTTTACCATAGAACTGGTTATCGAGAGGATATGCAAACAAGCACTTGATGTTTTTATTTGTCATGTTTTCTATTGGCCATGGATATCCGTTGGAAAAAGTTGGTGTCCGTTGCCTCCCAGGGGGTGCCCAGATACCAGAAACATTTCCTTGTGTTTGATGTGGGGTTGAGTAGGCAATGTTGCCAAGTAATCTTTAACCCTTTACCTGGTGATGTTCATCTTTACCATACATGTCATCACTTCCTCTTTGATTACTCGAGTCAGTACGATGTTGTGTTCCTCGACCAGGGGGAGCGTAACGACTTTGTGCATCAAATGATACCTAAACAAACAAAGATAAACTTTAAATCACAAAAAATTACTATGTAGCACCCTTCAGTTATCATAAGCCTGCCCTCTACTCTTTCAATGCATACTTTCGGGAACACTATACGGTAAACGTTTTACATGGCACATGGTTGCAGCATACTTAATTTCCATTGTATCCACACAGAAAGTATAACTTGATCTCATAAAAAGCTACACGGTTTCACAAAAACTTGGATATCCGGCTACCTCGCATATCGGAGCTACACAAAGTATTGTGGCAGTATTTAACAAAAAGATCTTAATTGTTCAGGCTATTTTAATCATTATCATTTTAATCCACTAAAAATGATGGTTTACAAATTTTAATAATAACAACTTTACATAACTTGGAAGAATGTTTTTTTTTTGGCAAAAGACAGTGTGTCTGCTTTCACTTTGGAGCAAGCTGCTCTAATCAGTGTTGGTTAAGAATTCCCTGTTGTCCGAGTCCTTACCAGACGAGTTCAAGTCTCTCATCGGTGCCACATGTGTGTGCACCTGCTGCACACCCAAAATTTTTAACTGCTTCCGGCTGCAAGGCTAGCATTCAATTGTGTGTAAATTTACCAAACTCATTCATATATCATAAAAAACTAGCTGCATATCGAGTGCTCAATACACTGCTGAAAGTGCCACCTGTCATACCTGCCTCTCCTTCCACGAAGGCGCTGAGCAACAGATTCTCTGGCTTCTTCAAAGACAAAGTACAGAAGTTCAGACATAGCCTTGTTATAGCTGGCCTGGAGAATCATCCACCTGTACCCAGCATCAACCCACCACTCAATGAACTTTCAAGTTTCCAGCCTGTTACTATTGGGCTACTGAAGGAAAATATCAACACTGTACTGCCATTCATTACATCCATCATCAATTCATCGTTATCATTGTGTGTCATTCCTTCTGCCTGGAAGGTTGCCATTGTGACACCACTCATCAAAAAAACAAACCAGGACCAAAATAATCTCAATAACTACAGACCTGTATCGAACGTGCCCTTCTTGTCAAAGATTCTCGAGAAGGTCGTACTGCATGAATTATCTGATCACCTGGCTCATAACGATCTCATTGCAGAACACCAATCTGCATACCGGAGCGCACACAGCACAGAGACAGCTCTCATTGCAGTAAAAAGTAACATCATTGAGGCCCTTGATAAGAAGTTAGCTGTCTTGATGGTGTTCCTTGACCTGTCTGCAGTGTTTGATTCCATCGACCATGCCATACTTCTTCAGCGCCTGTCTATGGAACTCGGCTTCTCCGACAGTCCTGTGTCATGGCTTAGATCATACCTCAGCAATCGGGTTACCAGGGTTAAAGTCATGAATGATCTTTCAGAACCCTAATCACTTGACTTGACAAGGCTCTGTTACTGGCCCACAACTGTTCACCATGTACACCAGTCCAATCGCCAACATAATCAAGCAGCATGAGGACGTGCAATACCATTCCTATTCGGACGATGTGCAACTATTCATTGCAGTCGACCCCCAGAGTCATAATTCCATCGAAGCTGGTCTATCGTCATTGTCAGAGTGCATTACGGACCTACAGAGGTGGATGGGTCACAACATGCTGAAACTTAACTGCAGCAAAACTCAGTTCATGGTCGTCCCTAATCCCTGCGCTCTTCCAAAACTGGCAAACATTTCACTTCGGATCAACAACGAGATCATTGCACCTTCCACTACTGTTCGAAACCTTGGCGTGGAGTTTGACTCTGCTCTGAAAATGAACCATCATGTGTCTTCTCTTTGTCGCTCGCTCCACTACCATCTACGCAATATTGAACGCATAAGGCCATTTATCGACAATTCAACGTGCGAGAAGGCAGTTCGGGCAGTCGTCGCGTCAAGACTCGACTATTCTAACTCATAGATACATGGGATTGCATCATCTGACACCAAACGTCTTCAGGGCGTCCAAAACCGGGCTGCCAAACTGATTTTTAAGTGTCGTAAATACGACCACGTCACACCACTTCTCCATCAACTTCACTGGCTCCCAGTCCATCAACGTATTGTTTTCAAGATTCTCACCATTGTATACAAATGTCTTCACAATACCGCTCCTACATACATGTACCTCACCAGTCTCATCAAGATTTACCAACCTGGAAGCCTGGCCTTCGCTCTGGTTCAGACAGTACACTCTTGGCAGTTCCAAAGGTGCATTCCGCTGCTGGGGATCGTGCTTTTTACGCACATGCTCTGCGCCTTTGGAACCGTCTCCCTCATCAAATTCGTTCCGCGGAGTCACTTGCAGTTTTCAAGAAACATCTCAAAACTTTCCTGTTCAATGACTGATTGCTTTGACTGTTTTCCATTTGTCAGTGCCATTATTTATTTGCTTATTGTATAGTTTCTTGTAAAGCACTGTGGTACCTCGTGTAAGAGCACTATAAATGTCTTTCACTATTATTATTATTATCATCATTCAAAAGCATTTCCTATGATAGAAACTTTTAATTCTGAGTAGAACTTAGTCTTAGAAGAACCTACATGTATGCCACAAAGCCAATTCCATTTATTAAACTATCCTAGCATAAATCATCAAAGAAGAACTAGCTCTCTGCACTCTGCTATGGGCTTTTTGTGATCAGTGCAGTAATCGATTTTAGTGAAGTAGACATGCAAGGCTTACCTTGGAATGACACCCAAAAAATAAAAATAGATTATACTGAAGTAGACTGATAAAAGTTGGTGGCGCTGTTAAAGTACAGTCTAGTCCAGCACCCCTTGAAAATAATTTGGCGCTTACATAGATAGCTTTTAAAACTTGAGAGAGCAGGTTCACTTCCCCCACCATCCCCTCCGAAAAATAATGGAGCTTAAGTTCAATATTATAGTATAACGTACAATGTGTTACATATACAACCTATAGATGGTTAATATGGTGAAAACAAATGTGGTCAATTGTGTTTATACCTTGGTTTCGCCTCTTGCCCCATACAAATCTTCATCAGTATCATGAGGATAGTGATCTTGCCTTGTCAACGGTTCCTGAAATAATCCGAGTCAAAGCATACAACTTATAAGTATACAAGAAATGCAGGGAAAAGAGAAGCAGACTTGGCAAAGGGGATCGGGAGTAGAAATTGAATAGAAGACCTCAAGCTATGGGACGTTGACCACTTATATGTTGCCTTGTTTCGCGGTGCGAATGGGACATTGACCACTTATATTTTGCCTTGTTTCGCGGGGCGAATCAGCTAAACTACATTGTAGTTCCTGAAAATTTTGAAAAATTTCTATTTTACATCATGAGGGTTGAAACGGCAAATTGTAATTTCTCCATTACAGTCTGTATTTCTCCATTCAAATGATAATGTTCAAAGGGCAAACCCCCCTAATGGCAAACTGTGTGATTAATCCAACATGTGCCGTCACCAGTGCCAATAACGAGTCGCGTCGGAAGGCAGCAAATTTAGAAAAAATTCTATTTCACATCACAAGGGTTGAAACGGCAAATTTTAATTTCTCCATTACAGTTTGTATTTCTCCATTCAAATGATGTTGAAAGGGCAAACCCCCCTAATGGCAAACTGTTGGATTAATCCAACATGTGCCACCACAGTGCAATTAACGAGTCGCGTCGGAAGACAGCACGTTGATTGAAAGTCTGCACAATGTGTTTAAATGACTTTGATTGTCTGATTATTAAATTTGGTAATGGTCACAAATGCGTCAATTTCAGACAAAAAGTATTACATTCCTATAATAATCTTTAGTTTCCAAAAATATATTTTAATCAAAATTCTCGTTTGGAACCCGATTCGCCTTGCAGGCGAAGTCACAGGATGATGTTGCATTGTATTGTGTATAACTTTTGTGTGTCAAATATACAGTACTAGCCACCAGTAAAGTCATTATCAAGTTTTTTACTCTGGTTGCAAAAAGAAGCACGATCGAGAGCAAGACCTACATGTATCTCAAACACTATTTAATCTAACAAAAATCTAAATCTCGAACAGAATTTGAAATAAATGCAGATTATAAAAATGTTTTTGCTCAAAAGTGCTACAGCAATATGCAATACACTTGTTTGTGAATTTTTTGTTGGGCTGATGTGTTTGGTTCAATAATTTGAAGTTTCCTTACTTGGTTTGTAGGATCAACTTTCATTTTTTTCTCTCGTGATGTATGTTGTGAGTCACCCTGTGGAACAAAGAAGGCTGCATTGCGTTGTCCCCCTTGCTGTGTATCCCCTGAGGCACTTGTTAATCTCATTCTGAGTTTCATCTTGTCGTCACCATATTGACATTCTTGTTTCTGTTCTGCTCTCATTTCTGTATCTTTGTGGATGTCATTCTGTAAAGGTTTTTATTTTTAGGGCACAATCATTTTATAATAACCCTTCTTGGAATGCAAATTACATTCTATCATGATTTAGTTACTGCAAACAAACACAGAATAAGTAAGTGAAGTGTTTGGTAGTGCTGCAAGTCTAAAGTCCAGGACAAAGTATAAATTTTGGTGAATCAGACTTCAGTCACATGAGCAAAATAATTGGTCTAGAATTTGAAATCCAACATCAGGGGTCGATTTCACAAAGAGTTAAGAGTAGTCTTATCTCGCGTTGGGACTAGGACGAGAAACTTAGGACTAGCCTTAAGTTTGTAATCATCCCTGAAAAGTCCTAGCACTAGTCCTAAGAGTTAGGACTATTCTTTGTGAAATCTACCCCAGGACTGGAACTTAACACTGATATAGACTAACATTATGACACAAAATAATGCATTGAACATTTTGTAGGTCATCTTTAATCTTTATGGTTATTTAGTACCGTAAATGTTCAATCATTATGATATCAACTATAAGAACCTACTTAACTAAGCCTTATCAGTATTGTTTATATTCTTTGTAATGAAAAGTGTAAATGTAAAATGACTCATGACAAAAAAACTTGACTCAAGTGACTTGACCCCAACTCTGACTCTTCCCAAATTGACTCGATTACAGCTTTTGATAATTGGTGAAAAAGAAGAGGATAAAGCACATAATTTTTAACTTGATGTTATTCAAAGAAAACTCTTAATCAATCATCTTTATTGGTCTTTATTCATGAACATGCAAAACCTAGATAAATTCACACTAAAGTTTATGACACACTCACCCGACTGACAAGGACAAAGGAGTTAGAATCATTACAATCTGGACGCACTTCTGAAGATGAAGACTTTGAAATACCAGGGGGTGCTTGGCTGCTTTGAATTTTGAGTGCAATCTTGGTTCCATCAACGACTATCTCATGATCAGGCCTTGACAGCACATTCCTAACACCTGTGTAGTTGAAGTATATATTTCACAAGTTATTTAGGAGAAAAGTGCATGTTGTGCCGCTTGACTTCTGCATATCAGGCTAATGACTTCTGCATATTAGGCTAATAGTAATACGCCTGTGTGTGCAATACCAATTTAGAATTTTTTAAATAAATGTGTTAAAAAGTTAAGTTTTTTATGATTTTAATTTTATCATTAGCGTTGAACAGAAACATCACAGTAAACTTTGAACTGTGCGTGTCATTTTAAATGATGGTAAGCCTTGATGCGAAAAGCGTCAAAGCTGTGACTATTGATCAGGCCTGGGCGACTTGTGAAATTTACTACTCGACTAGTTGCAAGATGCGTTGCGGCATATTGTTTGCCGCAGAAGCAATATAGTAAAATTCACTCTGGAAGGATTGTGTCACCGATGTCTAATTGTGTTTCCTAAGTAAATTATGCTGCCGTTTATAGTCGTGAGCGAAACAATGGGTTCACCAAGCAGGTATAATTGTGGCTACTCTTGGGGTAGTCGTGGCGGCAGGATTAACCAAGTAGTTTAAAAATGGTAGTTCGCGACTCTTCTAAGCAATCAATAGTCGCGACTTCGACGCTAGTCGCACTAGTCGCCCAGGCTTACTATTGATCCCTATGTCAAGTTGTGACTGCCACTTATAAACAAGTTGCACAATCGGTTGCCATCCTTCTAGACGACACCATGTTGAATGCCAAGTTTACAAATGGATCAACAGTGAAAATGATTTATAAGCCCACTACTGGAGAAACCATCCATCATGATCAAAGTCTTTGGAATCTGTAGTTTAGGCCGTTGCTAACGTTAGCGGTTGCCCTGCCTACCGCGCACATGTAGTCAAGTGCCATAAAACTGGGCTCGATTTCACAAAGCACCAAAGATTCATAGTAAGATGAGTTGTCAGTATCGCCATAGTGATTTGTAATGTGACATCACACTTTACCTGTTTACTACGCACGATTGATTTGCAACTTAGATCAATCGTAGCTCTTCGTGAAATCGGCCCCTGGTTTGCCACTGATGCATTATAGGAAGTGGATGTAAATCAACTAGGCCTACTGCGAGGGCCTTTATCACACGGCGACCTTTATCACACTGCAGTTCGACCCTGCAAGGTTTAAAATGGCCGTGAAAGAGCTAGGAAAAAAAGTAGAAGCTACCCTTTTATTCCCATTCATAAATGCCTTTTTGGTTATAAGGCGTTAAAAAACACAATTTAACAATTGAAAATTCAAGTTTTTAAATATTTTTTCAAAAACTTTGTGAAGAATCTGTTCGATGCTTGGGGTTGTGTACATGCGCGCGCTTACATTACGCGCGCTTACATTACGCGTTGTTACTGTAGCTATGAATTGCGTTCCGCGTGATAATCTTGCGTGCCCAACACGCGGAAGCCAGCTTGTTACTATAAACACTGATCATTATCAAAGGTTTATACACCCCCACGTGACGCGCTCTCCACCAATAGAAATAGCGAAACTGTCTGAGGTATTTATGAATAAATAATAATAATGATAAATTATAGAATTGCAGGATTTAGGCTATACAGGAAAATTTGTGTAAACATGACAGTAACCGAGGTCGGCCGCTCAACCGTCGACAATTGTTTTGGCCATCCGTAGAGTTGTCTCAAAGTCGAGTTGTGTCAATCATAATGGCTGGCGCTGGCGGCAGTGCATGGATTTGACAACATCGCGATCGACATACACACAGCTAGAAGTCTCCCTCCCTCCTCACGCATGGTATTGTACATAATAGTGTGTTTTTAAAAACAGTTCTATCCTATCCTTGCTGCATGATTTTAGCGTAGTGGCGCTGGCTAAATAGTGGGAGTGAAATTGATTTGTTATAAAGTGTTACAATTTTTTCACTCAGGGATTTTAGGGGCGAGTTAAAAATAGTTATTATGTAACAACCAAAAGTAGGGGTGCTATAGCATATTCCAGCACCCACCCCCCCCCCCCCCCATTTTTGGTAGGGGTGCTGCATCACCCACAGTACCCCTGCTCTCGCGGGCCTGTGTCATTAGGCCAAGGTCATTGAGTTCACTCTCGAAAATCATTTAATTAAAATGTGTTACATTTTTAAATACAGTTAGCATTATTTGATTGATAAGTTTCATGTCGTGAACGAGGCAAATTAGAAACGTCATTTGGCATTAAAATAGGATTGTGTTGGTGCAATGGGGCCAATGATATGAAGTGGTCTGGCACTAGGGCTAGGGATACTTGCCCCACTTATTAAATGCAAAGTGCCACTAATTCTGGTACCGAAGCTGTTCACTGTATAGGATAGGATGCCAGATATATTATTGGTATTATCGAAGGTTTAAATTAAAATATATTGTAAACTTACCAGACCGCTCACCAAAAAATACTTTATACCAAAAGACATCAGCATCTCCCCCCAATAACCGAATGTGGTCAACGTCGCTGCTGCCTCCCGCTTTTGACTGGAAATACATGTGCAAACTATCCTTCAGGCGTTCTCGCCGTTTTACATTGGGCACATAATAAGCCTGAACCCCCACGACGATTGTATAAAGATGTTGATTTGAAGTCTCCATGATTCGGGAACCTGCACTTCCGTGCAAAACGGTCTGAGTGCCCGTCCCTGCACTGTACTGTAGGCCTATACTTGACTTGCCTGCCTGCCTGCCCAACAAGGCAAGCAAATTTAAGCCTCGAGGAGTCGAGAGTCGAATTCAAGAATAAACGAATTAAGAGAGAATACAGGAAGCTTGCTGCAGCTACTTCTTTCTTTTTACGGCATATTTTACTTCTGCATACTGCTGCAGAACAACAAGAATCACTCGGCTATGTGTGGCACACTCGTCCTTCTCCAATAAAACACATTGAGTACTATCACAGACAGTATTGCGTGCGAGGGGATTCCCCTTTTGCGCGCAGTCAAATCGCTGATTGGTCCAATATATCTCGTGATCACATTGCACTGAAAGGGGCCAGTCTGGAAAATTCCCGGTGTTGCAATAATGGCGGACTGTCCTTTGTAATGAATAAAAACTGGGGTTTCCAAGTTCAAGAATAGAAACCTGGAAAATCCAACTTGTGCACAATACTGACGACGTCACACTACATGATCACGCCACTCCCTCTTTAGAAACTGGCACGACTGGAGCACCCTGCACTCTGCATAATTTTGAGGCAGATTTTATGAGTATCAATTCATACTCGTATACTGTCTGACTGACTGATAATTAAAAGTGATATTAATTCAGTCAGGAGGAGCAAGATTGTTCCTCTTTGTTGGAATGCGAATCCCGAATGGTTACTGACTGGTGGGATCCACCGAGACTAAACTTCGCGCTGCTGTCCTTAGTTGTCATCCACACATGAAGGTAAGTCTAGCAAAAAAAAAATGCTTTTAAAAAGACAGTCACGTACACTATTCTATTGGTAATTGTCAATGACTAGCCTTCACAGTTGGTGTATCTAAACATATTCATAAAATAACAAACCTGTGAAAATTTGAGCTCAATCGGTCATCGAAGTTGCGAGATAATAATGAAATAAAAATAACCCTTGTCACACGAAGTTGTGTGCGTTTAGATGGTTCATATGCATTTCGAGACCTCAAGTTCTAAATCTGACTCTGAGGTCGCGAAATCAAATTCGTGGATAAAATTTTCTTTCTCGAAAACTATGGCACTTCAGAGAGAGCCGTTTCTCACAATGTTTTATACCATCAGTCTCTCCCCATTACTCGTCACCAAGAAAGGATTTATGCCACTAATTATTTTGAGTAATTACCAATAGTGTCCACTGCTTTTAAATTGTATCGTTCCTTCTAAATCTGAATTATTTAATATACTAATAGTAAATAGTGGGTAAACATGGTAATGATGGTGTATAACAGTGGCATATATAGCTAGGACTTTCTAGAACTATTTCGGTTTCGTCCTCGTCCGGCTATCGTCTCCCGTTACGGGAGACGATAGACGGACGAAACCGAAATAGTTCTAGGAGTAGATGTTACTTAGACCCAGTAACTGGAACGCTAGATTCCTTTTCGAAATTTTGACATTATAGGTCATACAGATAATGTCAAAATTTTGAAAAAGGAATAGAGCGCCCCAGTTACTGGGTCTAGACAGTACTGTACAACTCCCCAATGTCATCACTTATAGTACAGGATGGGGGGGGGATGGGGGCTAGAAAACAGTTTGTCAGTGGGCCATGCTGCAGGGGGCCACCTTTGTTGGTCCATACTAAGTCCCCCATTTTGGTTATAGACCTTATGCATTGACGTCATCCAACCGCCATCTTTGAGGTCAAATGGTGACAAAACAATCGAATTGCACATAGATTTGCCAATGAACAACCTCCTTTTGACCTCCCCGCGGGGGCGCCGTACTGAAATGACGTCATGTGCATAAGGTTTATTGAAACATAAATCTACAGTACAGTGTAGTTGCGATAACGATCGACCCTCGACTGACGGACGAGTTGTCTGACACAATTCACATGTAAGCAGGGGCTTACTGGATCGGTGTATTCGGTCGGTCGCGGCCGGGCTGCCAGCACAGGCTACACAATGCCTCACACGCAGCACTACGATTGGGCACACAAAGCCGAAGCTCCGTCCACTTAAAATAGCAACTTTGGAATTTTGTGACCCTTTCGCTCCGGGCTATGGTAATTTTTTGTCTTTTTTCTTCAAAACATTTCCTCAATGGTGTTTTGAGTGTTGTGAAAGAATGCAATATTAGATCAAAGCTTTTTATGTCCTTCGAATTTGTGTCATGTTTTTCGAAAGTGGTGACTAGGGTAGCTGTCAAAATAGTACGAGTTGGACAAAAGTCCCTTTTTGCAACAATACTAGGTCGTAATCCTCCGGCTTCGCCGTCAGGAGGAGGGTTACGTTATCGCAACTTATCATTATCATGGTCATATACACCAATCCGGGCACGCAAGTGCTGGGCACCAGGCGCCACTGCTGCGGTGAACTTGTGCCTAAAGACAAGAGGAAATCAAGTTCCGTTTCACTCGTTATGGTTGGGGGGGGGGCACTGGAATGGACCCTTCCCATGAATTATGCTAGTCACATTCACGCATGCGTACAGACTCTGTTGGTTGGCAAACGCCATAGAGTTGTGCACTAAGCAGACGCGCAATCGTGTCTGCGTCATGCACCCATTAGCCGTGTACAAAACAGTGCGATGTTCCCTCATTTTGCCAACCAAAATGTGCAATTTACATATTTCATGGGAAGGGTCTATTGTTTTTGTTACCTATTATCCAATCTTGCAAAAAGTATATATGTGGTTTATTCCTACTCATGGCATTATGCTGGTCTAGAAAAAAAATCCTCTGTGAAAAAAAAACGCTTTGAAACTCTTTAGAACTTTTCCCTTACGTAACAAATGGTTACTTCTTTTTGTAATCACTGGTATTCTGCATGCTACGCTGGTCCACAGTAACCAGCAGTGCATGATTTTATACATGAACTGTTGGTTTTTGTGTGACTTATCTCTCGGGCGATACTTCAAGACATGTTCGAGGCCATATTTTAGCTTTAGATGGCACCCATCTCTTTCGTGCAGTAATCACATTACTGATATTTTGAGACCAGTGACTGTATATTAGAATGGTCTGTTAATTGCCTTCACTGGGGGTCAACGGAGACAATTGATTGGACGATAGTTGTTCTTTATGTGTAAAAACATGCGCGTGAGCTCACCGCCCCTGTAGCATATCGCGTTATAAATGCAAAAGTCTATTGATACATTTTCATCACTTGTGCGCAAAGTGGCAATGAAACTAAGATGAAGAACTGGCAATAAAGCAGCTCAAAGTGCAAATACTAGTTGAAAAATGTACATTCTGGTTGAGGGGCTATTTATTCGCTAGTTTCCAGAGTTGGTCCGTTTTCACTCGTAAATAAATCCACACATGATCAGGTTTTGAACAATCAGTATTTAATTTAAACTGTCCGAAGGTATTTATTTAAAGCACAAACATAGTGTCAAGCTGTGGCAAAAAAATCCCACTATTTGGCTAATAGTTTATTCGGTTTTGTTGCCCAAGATTTCAATATCTGAACCAGAGTACGTACGAGGTATCAGAAGTTGTAAAAAAGAGACATGAAAGTATGAGTGGGATTTTTAAAACAACAGGTTGTTTCTGAAACGGGAGAGAACTTTTTTCCCCGGTTAGATAGAGTCTTTCAAATAAAAGCTTTTCTTATGAAGCTTTGTGAGGTGACCATGCACCCACTACCTTTTAGCTTCACCCCTCCCCCCCCACCCCAACACACACAAGTGTGTAAACACCTGCAATCAGGGACCCTCCTTTGTTCAACTGTTTGTGATAGCAACGGGGACCATGACCACCCTGAATTATCAAGGGTCTCATGTACAAAGGGCATCAACCCAGCGTTTTTTTTTTACTTTATTTTTGTATGCAAGTCGCCCGACACACAAGGCCTGAAGGCCACTACAAGGTGTGGGCTACAACTATTTTTTTCCAGAGGCGGTTGCCACCTACTCCTAGGGCTGAAACAGGGTTGCCCCTTTTACAGTCCATACGGATGTAGGCTTGGGTATCATCAGTCCGAAGCCTGGCTGGTTGAGCAGAAGGCACTACCTCCCCAATTTTATGTAGCAAGTGTCATGACCGGTATTCGAACCCACACTCTGCTGATCAAATACCAGAGCTTGAATCTGGTGCTCTTAACCACTCGGCCATGACACGCCACAAATAAAATTAGCAGTTTAGAAACTATATTGAAAACCTTTTAATTCTGTTTTCTTTAGATAGTGACCTGACCGGTAAAAATGGCAACGAATTTTGTAGATACGTCAGACTTCACAGGAAGAGCTCTTCTGGTGGAAGGCATCGGCAGTGTACACTCACAAATGCAAACTGCTGATAAGATAACCATCCATTTTCAAAAGAAGTCGAACAGAGGCGGTGATGTGACAAAAGTGCTCTATCCACTGGACTCCAACCGTGATGCTGCAATTGTAGTGTTTGATGATGCAGAACGTAAGTGATTAAGTATACAAATATTGACTGCTTCGAGTGCTATGGTTAAAACTACGACTCCCGAGGTGATCTCGGAGCGTCCTATTTTCCTGAGGTGCAGCCAAGGGAAAATGGGACTGTCTGGGGATCACCGAGGGAGCCGTAGTTTTAACCATAGCACGAGTTAAAGCAATCAATGTTTATTTTATAACACCCCAACAGACTGTTTATCAGCTTCGTACACATAACGTTCGTACGCGCGTTTCAGATACACAGATGCACAACTGATTGGGTTCGAGATGGGTAGAAAGACGTCTGGGTACTGTACGTCATGTGATAGTCGTCGGACTATCATGCGTCAAAACGGCCGCCGTCTAGTAAACTAAGACATATCATGTGACGCGCTCTAAACCAATGAAAAGGCAGAATATTTGTAAGGGGTGTTATAATAAAGACTAGAGAGTTCACTGTACACTATTGGTAATATTTTAGAATAGTTGTGAGTATAAAAACTTACTTGGTAACGAGGAATGGAGAGTTGTTGATAGTGTAAAACATTGTGAGAAATGGCTCCCTCTGGAGTAACATATTAAGAAAGTAATTTCTAACTAAAATGTTTGAATTTAATTTGAGACCTTAGCTGAGGTCTTGAATTCAAGCATCAGTTAAAAGCACACAACTTCTTGTTTGCATATGTTGATATACACCAAGTTAGAAGACTGGTCTTTGACAATTACCTAAGGTGTCCAATGTCTTTAAAAGTGACGTACCGCATGCATAAATATTAAGAGAGGCGTATTGGTGGGCAATGTCTCTGTGCGTTATTCAGTGAAGTCAGTGAAGCGCGCATTTTTAGACGACACAGCGTTTTACATGTAAACATAACTGCCAACCAAAATGGTGAGCGTACGACAGTCACTGCATGTGACGTGCGTGCAAGGGGCAAATAGACAAATAAAGAGAATATCCACATCTTAGAATGAGAAGGGCCAAAGGAAAACTGATGAGACATGTCAAATGTTTACAATGGCGATAAATTGAGGAGTACATTAATATAAATCGAATACTCATCGGAACTATTTAAGGGTACCATGGGAATACCTTAAAGAAATGGTGACAGCTTGCTCAGTCATGAACCTCGGATAAAGATAAGATAGTAAGTGAGGAAAACAATTTCTAATCAGTAGAAAGGAAACGAGTGACGTTCAACTAATTATAGTTTTTATTAATTTTACAAACCTTCTACAGAACGAGAGTCTGCATTGCTTCATCGACATGTGTTTCATGAAGTCAGTTTAAGAGTGCAAAGATTGCCACCTGTAAGTATAATTCATTTCATCTTGGCTGACTTTCCCTTAGATTGAGCACCGGGGTAACTGTTATTATGTACCATAATTATTATCTATCAAGTAATAAACCACGAGGGAAACTGACTTGCCAAATAATTAGGGTTTGAGCGAAGACAAATTTACTGGATTAACGTATCAGCGTTCTACCAACTGAACTATCCAGCCCTTATATGTTGGACGTCTCCCTATTGTTAGTCAATATCTTTGTTCGGGGCGCAAGTTAGAAGCCATGTAACAGCTATCTGGGATATAGAGCAAGGAATCACAACCTGGGAAGCTGCAGCCAGGGGATCACCTTCAGCTCATTTTCTACTTCCTGGGAATGCAAAGTCTTTTAAATAAAATATGTGCCACCCCATCGACATTTAATTCAAGTGCAGCAAATGTAAAAAAGTTCTTGTTGTCATGAAAGAGTTAAAGGGAAGGTACACGTTTGGTAATTACTCAAAACAAATATTAGCTTAAAAACTCGGGTAACGAGCATTGGAGAGCTGTTGATAATATAAAACATTGTGGGAAAAGACTTACTCTGAAGTAACGTAGTTTTTGAGAAAGAGGCAATTTCCCACTAAAATAATAAAAGACTTCTAGCTTCTTTTATTCCTATCTGAAAGCACACAAATTCGTCCAACAAGGGTGTTTTTTCACAGGCTTGTGATTTTATGGTTATGGTGGGATACACCAAGTGAGAACACTGGTCTTTGACAATTACCAAATGTGTAAACGTGTACAGTGGCTTTAAGGAGTGTAGTTGGGTGGGAGAAACTTAGGGATTTCCCTGACATGGCCCTCCAAGAATGTTGTCTTTCGCATAGGGAGTTGTAATAACAAAGCCCGGGCGACTAGTACGACTATTGTGTGTCAAAGTCGTGACTATTGATTGCTTAGACTAGGCAGGACTACCATTTTCAACCACTCCATTGATCAAGCTGCCTTGAATACTACCATAAAGTCGTGACTACCTGCTTGGTGAACCAATTGTGAGTCCCTCACAGCTATTCGCGACAACCTAATGTATTTGTAAGTGACACAGATCCTACATTCCTTTCAGAGTAAATTTTACTATATTGCGCCTGCTGCAAACAATATTTCGCAGTCATCTTGGGAATTAAAAATTAGTCCTGACAGGTGTCAAAGTCGCAACTTTTTGTGAAGCTACTATAAGTGGTAGGTCTAAAACTCGCTAGTCGCCCAGGCCTAGTAAAAAGCAAGTTTGAGAAAATAAAGATGTAAAAGGTTGGGACAAAAACACATCAACTTGTTGACCTAAATACCATCCCCCTATACTGTATGCGGTATAGCTAAGGCCATCTACCCTACTCATGATATATATCACTGGTATACTCCTCATAAATATGTTTTTTCTCTCTCTCTCTTTCAGATCTTCAGATCAGTAGAAGTTGAGATTGACCCAGTTTATGTCAAGCTTCTGCCTAACATTGTCCACGGTTTGATGCGCAGTCAAGGGTCTTCTAGGACCTCTAGTTTGGGCAGACAGAATAGCCATAAGATGTCTTTCTCATCTTTCAGTGAGTTAAGATATGCAGAGGAGGAAGTATATAACGCTATTGCCAGACAAAGTGAGACATCTACTTTTTCCTCAACAGCATCAGGTTTTTCTTCTCCTGAACAGGTTGATCCTGAGGTCTTAATTTGTCGCCCTACAACAGAAAGAGACAACCCCTCTGCCGAAGAAAGGAATTTTGAAGATGAGGTTGGTCAGGAAGGAAACAGATACCAGTCAGAAGATGGTGGTCCTGAGGTATTTCATGGTCAGCGGAAAACAGAAAGAGATAACCCCTCTGCCGCCCATGCAGCTTGTGACATGAAGATTGAGGAAAACGAAACGAGTACCACAGATGTTGCAATGAAAGGCCAACAAACCAGTGGCAATGCTGATGATGGTTCCGCGACTGAAACAGATCACACTGTTATCCTTGACATGTTTTCTTTCAGCTTCTTGAAGAAATTTGAAAAGGCTGCAATTGAGAAGATTTTGAAAAAATATAAAGTTAGATGGGTCCAGAAGGAATGCAATTTCTCAGTCAAGGTAACCTTTTTACCATATAAGAGCAAACCATCAACAATCGAGATTCAAAAAGCTGTTGATGAATTCACTACACTCTATCGGACAACTCATGGTACGTTATCCAGGAAAACAGTGGATTGTCCTTCTGTAATAAGTGTCGATTTATTAGAGAAGGCAGCTTCAAAGACTTCCAAGTGCTATCAGAATGATGTCTTTATCGAACGGCTTCCTGGTTCTCCTGTTCGCTATGTCTTTCTCAGCACTGTTGATGTTGAAGAGGTTGTGAAGTACTTCAAAAAGTTAGCAGACATAAAGTCATCAAAGAAGCTAAAAACTCCCTCTTCTAAAGATACAAAGACTGCATCCCCAGATAGCACAGGGTCTCAGTTTGGCCACACTCAGGTTGGTCGTGAATCGTGTTTTCCTTCAACCATCAGTTACAGCTCAGCACTAATTGGACCAAGTAGTAGTCCCCCACAATCAACAGGTGTATTGGGCGATGTACACTTTGTAACCAATGAGGGGATACATATTTGCATTCGGAAGGGTGACATTACCATGCAACGAGTAGAAGCAATTGTCAGTCCCTGTCAGCAAAACCTGCGTAAAACAGCAGGAGCAGCAATGGCAATTGAGAAGGCTGCTGGGTTTCAATTGAAAAGTTGGTGTCTTGACTACTTGCAGAAGAACAATTTTTACCAGGTGGATGTGATGAAATGTCTTATTTCACCAGGATTTAACCTGTGTCCCACTATTATCCATGCAATCGGCCCTTATTCATCATACAATATTCAGAATTTCATGAAGGAGTTGTACCACACCTTTCTGAACTGTTTATGTACAGCTAATCTTCACAAGATTACGTCTATGGCAATGCCACTGATTGGTTCAGGCATGACTGCTGGCCCAAAAAAAGATTGTGCTGATGCACTTGTTGAAGCAGTATTTGACTTCAGTTGCCAAGGAAACAAAACTAAAGATCTAAGGGACATCTACCTAGTGAACATTGACGGGGAAGCTTCTGAGGCAATAAAGTTGTCTTTTGAGGCAAAGTTCCAGACCCCAGTCACAAACCGATCTGTCCCAGCAGCTACCAAAGCTGGAGATGATGTTCCTGATGCAGCACATAGGATGAGTGAGGAGAGCGCCAGGCTATCTGACATTCAGAACGCTCAGAATGGCTTGAAAGAAATGGCAGCTGCTCCAAGTAAAGGTGGCTCTGATCAGTTCAAATCTGATAAAGCATCTGGCACCAAATCATCCACAATGAGCTCCGAAACAAGCTCTGC
Source organism: Asterias rubens (assembly GCF_902459465.1). NCBI lineage: Eukaryota > Metazoa > Echinodermata > Asteroidea > Forcipulatida > Asteriidae > Asterias > Asterias rubens. The sequence continues at coordinate 7,367,460 of NC_047070.1, read as the reverse complement.
TGGTGACAAAACAGCTGATGATTCGTGCCCTATCTGCTTAACGGATGTCAACAAAGATACACCTGTGCGGGTATTGAGCTGTAAGCATTGGTTCTGTGAAACATGCATTAAAGAACATTTACGGAGCAGTTACAGGTGCCCTATATGCCGAGCAGTGTGTTGCCAACCGAAAGGAAACCAACCAAAGGGAACTATGAAAGAACAAACAGAATATTATGACCTTCCTGGCTTCAAAGGAGTTGGTTCCATCACAATCACCTATGACTTACCAGGTGGGAAGCAATTGGTAAGATGAAATAAATTTGATATTTGTGTTTTCAAGTAGGGTCAGTAAACTAGTAATAAAAAAAACATTACTTGATTACCTCAAATATTACCTGGTATAAAGTATCAATCATCAACAATTTAGGCTGTTAAGGGTTTTCTGACAAAAACCTTTCAATTGATTATCTACAAAACCTACCAGTTGTGTTTTAAAATTAGGGAGAAGAGTGCCGACGAGCTCTTAAATGGCTGTTTAAAACCAGCAGGGACGTGGCCGTATGATATTTAGGCCCAAGCAAAAGGCTCTTATCCCACGCCCCTGACCCTGCCGGTTAAACAGCCATTTATAAACGAGTCACTACCCTTTTATTCCTATTCATAAAAGCCCTCGTGTAATAAAGCAAAATAATTTTCACATTTATTTTTAATTTAACAATTATTGACAATCTTAGAAATTTTTTGAAGTTTGTAAACTTTCAAAATCTTTTGTTAAAATGCTTTTTGCGCGTTTGGTTGTGTTTCTGCGCGTGTAGAAATATGTTACGCACCAGCACTAAGAGCTAAGTAAAATTGGCGTACATGAGCTTGCGCGCCAAACACGCAAAGCTAGCTGGTTTTAAACACCTCTATAGCTGTTTCTTTATCAACTGTTTAAACACCCCCGTGTGACACACTCTCAACCACTAGGAAAAACGGAATTGTCTGGGGTATTATAAATAAACTTTAATGTATTTAAAAATGCTCTAACATAATTTGAATGAAAGTGCTAACAACAACCTATCAAACAATGTTGTTTGCATTGAGTCTTCTGCATACATTCATAGAAGTAAAATGTTCAGTTATGCTATTAATCTAATTATCATTGATTAAGAGTTATGAAATATTACTCTATACAATTAATATAGGATGGTCATCCAAACCCAGGGAAGCCCTATTTCGGTGCTACACGTACTGCGTACCTCCCCAACAACCCAGAAGGACGTGAAGTTGTTTCTCTTCTGAGGAAAGCATTCGATGCAGGACTTGTGTTCACCATTGGACGGTCAATCACCACTGGAACAGAAGACACTGTCACTTGGACTAGCATTCACCATAAAACAAGTCGTTCTGGTGGACCGTAAGTATACATGTAATCCCTCCATATTTGAAACTTTGAGATAACAAAAAGTAGTGCTCTTGCTGCGAGGGTAAACTTAGCCCTCTATGTGGGAAATGTCATGCCTAAGAGAGGTTCGTGGTAACACCATATAAATATCTCTTTTTGAGTTATGTTGGTTCTGAAAAGAACTGGTGGTAAACCGTTCTGTTCTTTTCAGAACCAACACTACTCAAAAAGAGATATTCACTTGGTGTTACCGCAAAGTTGTAATTCCACCATGCAAAGTCGTATCTTTCTCTAATATCAAATTTGGTCAGTACTGAAAACATCTCTAAGTCATAATTTTCCACCTTGCAAAGTTTCTAATCCTTCTAAAATGTGTGACCAGTTAACATTTCAGATTTAAAGTAGCGGCTGTGGTGGAAAAAAAACATTTAGAGGTAGGGGTCATAGATTGGTTTTCATCAAGGTAATGCTGGTTTTACAGTTGTCAAGAAAGATATAATAAAAGGCACATGGGCACATTTCCGATGAATACAGTGTCTACTTTTTAGTGGCAAAACAGAAAAAATGTAATTTCATCATGACAAAATTAATCCATGTAGTGACCAACTGCACATCTGACTGCAGCACTCCTTTAACCTTTTGAAATATTACATTTGTGAAAGTTTAATTTTATTACTTAAAATCTACAATTTTGCCAGAAGACACTATTGGTAATTACTGTGAGAAACGGCTCCCTCTGAAGTGACATAGTTTACGAGAAAGAAGTAATTTTCCACAAATTTGATTTTGAGACCTCAGATTTAGAATTTGAGGTCTTGAAATCAACCATGTAAACGTACACAACTTCGTGTGACAAGGGTGTTTTTTCTTTCATTATTATCTCGCAACTTCGACGACCGAGTGAACTCAAATTTTCACAGAATTGTTATTTTATGCATATGTTGAGATAAACCAAGTGAGAAGACTGGTCTTTGACAATACCAATAATGTCCAGTGTCTTTGAGGTTAGTATTTTGAGTTATAAATCACGTAATTGTTAAATTTGCATCTGATCATGAAAAATTATTTGTACCCCAACTATGATTCATCTCGATGCTCTCTTTATTGCAATGATTCAGATAATGTTTTAATAAAAATCGCTGCAGTGTACCCGCTGCTAAAATAAAGGTTTTGGTACTGCTTCTAGCTACTGGGCAATCTTGATGGTCTAGTTGGTAGGACACTGCTCTAGAATTGCAAAGGTTATGAGTTCACATCCTACTCGAGTAATATGGCTATGATTTCTTTCATAGAGTACCGACTATACAGTGCTATTACACACATCGGTCTATATGGGTAAAACCAAAACTAATATTTGTAGTTTTCTTGTTTATGGTATGTGTACACTGCTATTTTCAAGAAAATTTTCTAGTTTGTACTCTGCTCTAGAATTGCAAGGATTATGAGTTCACATCCTGCTCGAGTAATATGCCAGTGATTTCTTCACAGAGCTCGGGAAAGTACTGAGTATACAGTGCTATTACACACATCAGTGTATATGGGTCAAACCAAAATTAATATTAATTGTGGTTGCCTTTTTTATGATATGTAAACACTGCCAAGAAAATTTTCTGCATAATCATTTAAGTGCCTCATCTTTCTTTCTGTCGTCAGATCTAACTATGGATATCCTGATGCTGGTTACCTGAAGAGAGTGAAGGAAGACCTAGCTTCATTGGGCATAAAGTAGACCTAGACACATCTTGCTGATCATATTCAGTCTAGGAGGACTGACTCCACACACGCAAGTTTGTATACGCCTGCAACCGTGGACCTCCTTGTCCCTCTTTTGCAACAGCTCCCATTGGTTTTGTACACGTTTTCCATCTTTGGACGTTTCCCGAACCGTGTACCTTTTGTCCTCTGTTTTTATAGGTCCCCGGGTTAAATGTGGGGATATACCTACTCACCCTGAGATGGATTTCCAATCTAATGAAACTAAAGGAACACGTTGCCTTGGATCGGTCGAGTTGGTCTTTGAAAAGCGTTTGGAACTGTTTGTTATGAAATGCAATTGGTTGTTAGGTAGATAATATAAAAGTAGAATATAATGATCTACACAAACATCCCTCAAAATTTTGTGGAGTCAAAATTTTGACTCCATAAAATGGCCGACCTTGTTAGTTCGCGACGTAAAAGGAAAACCGTGCAATTTCAAGGCATGATTATGTGGATCATTATATTCTACTTTTAGAACATCTTTCTAACCATATATGCATTTCATAACAAACGGTTTCACAAGCTTTTCAAAGACCAACTCGTCTGATCCAAGGCAATGTGTTCCTTTAACATTTTCTTTTCAGATTTACTGTAGGCCTATGTACTGTACTAAAAGTAAACCGCATGATGTTAAGGTTACACTTCGAATTCTGGCAGGTCGATGTTCCGAGTGACCTCTAATGTATGTTTCTGATCCTAATCCTAGCCAACCCTAAACTGAGACCCTAGCATGCAGATCACGATGGGTTATCAAAACATAGGGTTGTTGGAACACAGGGGTTTCAAAACATAGAGCAGTCACCGATTGCCCGTTTGCTGCAGGTGCAAAGTTTTTGCTAGTTTCAAATTTCATCATTCACTAGAATGCTATGTGACAAAAAAATGATATTCTGTGAAGTTGAGCCTTTCAAAGACACATTAGTATGGCTAATCCTAAATTGTTCTTACTTAAACCCTTAAAGAAATCAAAGCTGTTTGTAATGGATGATTTATGGGGTTCTGTTAATCTTTCATTACACAAATCCTCAGTAAACTGAAGCTTTTAATGCATTTCTAATTGGATTTTAATAATCCTTATGGCTCACAGTGGAGTTGTAACACACAACCAAACAGGATAGGAATGTTTGACAAATCTTGCTCAACAAGTTCATCTGCTGAGCAAAAAACAATAGTGGGCCAGTGCTAAGCGATGCTGCTTATTACATTGTGTTCTGTTACTCATTTCTACTATTAAGCAAAGCATGTGTGCGCTCAGACAAGTTTTACGGCTTTGGAATATTGGGCTCTATTAATAATCTCATTTCAGAATGTGACACTGAAAAGAATTGCATAGCCCCACAAACTTTATTGAATTGTAAGAAATATCCACTAGATCATATGTCTTGTAGCTCAAAATGTTACTGGTCAAAAGTAGACCAAATGATTTATTTCTCTAAGTATTATCTGAACTCAAAGACCAGTGTTCTCACTTGGTGTATCCCAACATATGCATAAAATAACAAGCCTGTGAAAATTTTGACTCAATTGGTCATTGAAGTTGCAAGAAAATGATGAAGAAAAAACACCAATGTTGTACATAATGGCTAGAAGTCTTTTATTATTTGAGTGAGAGATTACTTGTTTCTCAAAAACTGCGTTACTTCAGAGAGAGTCGTTCTCAGTAAGGTTTTATGCTGATACATATTTTGAGTAATTACCAAACGTGTACAGTGCCTTAACGTATGCGTTTGTAAATCTCAAAGAGTATGTACTTTGAAAACACTAGGATTAGAGGACTCATTCTCGGATGTGATAAAAGCCATTGCTTATTACAAGATGATGACCAGTGGTTCAGTGAGTACTGAGCCCTGCTGCTCCTTGTAGGGCCAGCACCTCATTCAAAGAGTACCACATTGATTCAAATGAACACAAGTTTCTAATTTGAACTTATAAATCTGTATATACATTTATGTAAAGTTTGTGATGGAATACTTTATGAACAGAATATGTGTTGTTGGCTCTTTTTTTTTTTTTTTTTTTTTTTTTTTGGGGGGGGGGGGGGTTGTAGGAAAGTAATTGTGCGACTTTGACAAAATTATAAAAAAAGTTTAGATAACTGGATATGTATTCCTATTCTTAAATGAAGTGTACAGTTTTGAAAGTTAGAGTTGCAAGAATGTCTGACACTTTAATCAAGTGTCATTTTTGTTCTAATTGTTGCACATAATAATATCACCGGGGCATATCATTCAGTTTTGTTCAGTTGCACACTGAACTGAAGTGATTGATTAAGTGTAGCTTATAAGACAAGATTTAATACACATTTCAGATTGCAGAAAAAAACTTAATTGCATAACAAAATTGTTGATGTAACTTGTATGTACATAGTTTAGTTGGGACTCTCTGATGAGCCAGTGTTGCAGGCAATGGGAGACTTTCTGGGACGATAGAGGGCAGCAGACTTACCGGGTAAATCCATTGTTCTCAGAATTATGCGCATGTTCAGAACTACGTAAACAATGGAAATTTACCCGGTATGTCTGCTGCCACCTAGCGTTGGAAAGTCTCCTATTATTATTGGTCTATACACATTATACATAGGATCAAGTAGAGAGCTATTAAGATACTTTTTGATGTTGTTTTGGTGAACATTCTGATCTTTTTTGCAAAACTCAAGGCTTTTATGCCTTTAGTTTCATGGTGAAATGGAAACAATAGTTTTATATATGTATATATGTTTGGTTTTGTGTGCAGTTATAAACGTAGTGGTAATTTGAAATCTATTGTTTGCTGGTAAACAACTGCTGTTGTTTTTTAAATCGGGAAAACTGAAATCAGAATATAGGGCTATATACTCTAAAACACATTTTATTAGCAAAGGCAAAAAGATATGCTTGCCCTATTGAGACTTGGCTGTTCTTGGATGTTGTTAGTTTCTTTTGCATGCTGTGGAAAAATTGTGGAAAACTTGTAGTTGACTCTGAAAAAAAAAAAAAAAAAAATATTAGAGTTGTCACCTTGTATGGTGCACTTTGACTGTAAATAAAATACAATATTACTGCAGCTTTGGAAATATGGATTTGTTAATGTTATGACAATGATGGGATTGGTCATTGAATATGACTACTTGCGATGAAATCATAACATTGAGGGTCTGTTTGGAGCTGAAAGCCGAATTATGTAAATTTGTTTATCTTTTAAATTTTGTTCTATATTGTGCATGTCTTTACAGGTTGATTGTTTTCATAGTGTAAAAGTATACGCAGTTACATTCAAGGATGCATTATGCACATAGTTAGAGACACCAATATTATCTAATTCGTGTGTTAATGGCGGAATATTTTCTATATCATAAAAAAAAACCAGATCGATGGTTAAATATTTAGTGCTCGGTTGTGATATAATGACCATTGCTTGAACTTGAAACACATTGAACTACAGTCGGTTCAGTTGCTTAACGCCTTTATCATGTTATATTTACACAAGATTTGCATACAATTTATACCCAGACAGCACATTGAACATTGTATAGCAGTTCATGTTTATTTACCGTTGAACTCAATGCACTTTTGATAAATCTCTTCTTGAAAACACATAGCCGACAGTTACAGGGCGAGGTTCAATTATTTTTCACAGATATCAAAACAATAATGACAATATCAACGACAAACAGAATAGAGATTTGAAGCCATAGACAAAACAAAAGTTCTCTATACGGCAGAGTGATTAAATAAGAAGCAAAGTTTGCAGGCAATAATGTTCCTTCAATGGCAAGGACTATAGGATGTGCATGCTAACTAAATTGAAATTGATTGTAAGAGCCTAATATGGTAAAGATAGCCTATAAACAGATCCAGATTCTTAACTTCTTAGAGTACATGCATAAAACCACAATCAATGGTATAGGCCTAGGCTACAGCACCCTTGACAATGGACCATTCCGGCTTTCCACTAAGCTCCGCCCACAGCGCACGTGAGCAAGACACGTACGTGTACGAGCACTCCCAATGACATTCTGCACGATTCTGCTGCGCGTGCCAAATAATATACGCGCACGCATGACCGAGTTTGTCCGACCACAATCATTGCTGTGATTGGTCAAATGGGTGAACGCGCACAGTTTGATTGACAGGCCGGATCGGTCCATTGTTTCTCGGTAAGCTTATTATTGACTGATGAATTGTAATCAAACATGGGTGAAACACAACGTTCTTTATCATCACAATGCAAGTTTTGGGGTAAATTAATTAAAAAAAAACAGCAATTTTACTTTGTTAATTGTTTAGAATTATATGCCTAGCTTTAAACGTTAATACTTTAGTTTTGGGCTTGTATTGAAAAGGAAGAGTTAAAAATTAAGCTGCAACCCCTAAAAACTATCACTTGAAATCGTTAAAAGTATACTTTTTACATTTGTGAATTATAGTTAATACTTACAATCACTGGTAGTCTATGGTTAGTGAGGTCTTATAACATGGAACCCAAATCCCGGTTTTTGTATATAAAAAAAAGAGGTATTAGAATTGACTCGGGTTCTGGATCCTGTAGGGCCTGACCTTTGCAATCAGTAGGACCCAGTAATCTTGGTCTTGACCAAGGAGTATAGGTTAAACGGATGCACTCAACCCAAGTCAAAATCCCATTGTTACCCAGTTTCCCAGTTTCCGGGTCAGCCATGGTCCAGAAATGGGTCAGGTTTCCCAGAACCTTGAATCCGGGTCAAGTCTGATCCGAGAGCTTGTTGTGTTTGACCAACTCGGTTTCTTGTGAGCTATTGTGCGCCTATTTTAACTATCAGTTTGATTTCGAAACACTCTTTTGATAAACAAGGTTATACGAAGCACCTTGGATAACTGTACCAAAGCCAATGTAGACTTGATGACAAGTCGTTAGGCGCTGCCTATTTGTCTGCCTTTCATGCAACAGTCACAGTGCGATGTTACACATGCAACAGTCGTAGGTAGCGCGAGGCGGGTAATTGCGACTGACTCACACACACATACTGGGATCGAGGCGTGTGTATCGTCCCCGCAGCTACACCGCGCTGTAACTACACACCGCTCTTAACAATTACCGTCTTGACTTCAAGACTAAAGCCAATGCTTCAGATCGCTTACCTAACAACCCCCTTATTTACTTCACTTACTTGATGAGTTGGCTGTTTGTGTACAGTATAAGAAAACATGAACCCCATGTTCACTTAATATCTATGTTACTTTAGTGTTTTGTTTTATGCCTGCTTGCATGTTTTAAACTTACTCGCTATAGTTGATTGTAGAAGATTGATTTTAATAAATATTATACGCAATGCTGCCAATCATGCTCATTTCGAAACGGTGCCATTCATATTTATTTGATATTAACGCTGTTCTCAAAAATGCACAACTGTAATGGAGTGCTCTATATAGACATTTCCTCATTGTCAATACCACTATCTCTATGAAGTGAACAAGGCTCTGATACTGTTTCAGCTGTTCCAGACTACCTTGATCAAGATGATTATTGAAACAAAACTGCAAAGACATTGTCTTGAACTTTCAAACTATTTTTGTTGACAAATTTACACCAACAACTTTGTCTGTTCATCAATAAGTTTGGAGGTCATCGCATCAATCGTGAACTGGTCAAAACTTGTCCATTATTCTCATAGACTAACCACACCCGATTGGATTATTCTGTTTCTTGTGACATAATGCCACAGTTTTTGTTTGTTTTAAATTGGCTTTGGAAGCACGCATGCTCAGTTTACAGCTGAATTCCCGGGTTGGGGAAGGGTCGGGGAGGGGGGAAACAAAATTGCCGAGAAGTGTGAAAAGGCCGATGGTCATTTTTGTTACCATTCGAATCTTGTCCGGTGTCCCACTGCTGTAGGACACTTAAATTGTGTACCATTAAGTTCCCGGTGCTACACTGAACACTTGGACAATGACTCTGCAACTTGTGTGTATTGCAGATTTATAAGCTCTTTCTTGCACAGCAAGGCAGATCGACAAAATTCCTCATTTGAATTTATTTTGTATATGGATCCAACTAAATAAAATGTAACGCCTACAAAAATATATTTGGTTTGATTTGAAAATACTTCTGACTATTTTTCTGAATGTATGCCTACACTTTATTGGCAGAGTTGCAACCTTGTCTATTATTGTTTGGTAGCGCCCTCAATAGGCCTACTAACTACAAACCAGTTAGTCTGGTTCCCAGACCCCAAAATCTCCGACTAGGCTCTGTCGAGGCTAATCAGATTTTTAACAAGAGACGTCAAGGAATCTTTGGTCAGGGGACCAGACTACAAACCAGTAAGTGATAAGTGGTAGCCATTTTTGCAGTTAGCCTCATCAGATATGGACTGTGATGACTGGAAAGACTCCAATCGGGAGTTAAATTTCAATATTCTTGAAAGGTACAGGCTCGTCCTTCTCTGTCCAATTACGAGTAGGCCTACCGCAACCATCTTTACATTTATGTTTATTTTCGGTTGTGAAATCCCCCTTTTCCCTTGCCACATTATTTTAAAAAGGTCAAATAATATATATCGTAGGAGGTCCTGTTTTCGAGGTGTCCCTAAAATCGTGGCAAATCTTTTACCTGTCTGTGCGCGATGTAAACAGTCCGTAGATAGATATTGTGTGGGAGTATTTGCCAAGCAAAGAGTCTCCTCTCCCTTGACCAAAACTTAGGAACATGTAAGGCTCCGCTGGTTATTTGCTCTCGTAAATGCAAAAAGTTTGGTAATTTAGGCATTTCTACAAGGTACAAGAATATGTCATAATGTTGAGGCCATATAAAAATATTTGCCCACCGAAAACGTTTCATCAAACACTAGTTCCATATACAATTCACGATGATCAAATCATGTGACTGAATATTTTGCTGAGCATTCTGGAAAAATTATTCACACTTTTTATATATATTTTTTTTTTTGCAAGTTTCCATGGTAATTTAAAAAAATTATTATAAAAAAATATTTTGAATAAAATGAAGGTAACTGCTGGCTATACAGTCATACACAGAGTCTCAAAGAACACTTGTAGTCACTGCAGATGTTTCTTCCATGTATGGCTTCACCGGGAAACCATACTTTCTCGTTTGCCGTGAAAACTGGAAAAACTCAAAACAAAATGGGGCCAGTTGAAGTCATCGAAGATCGGTGTGTGGTTTGAACAGTTCAATGTTCATCAAGTTTTAATACATGTTTGCATACTTAATATTAACAATTCACTACAACCAAGTGAATTATTATTTGTAATGCTAGGCCTAGCACCCCAGTTTATTAGAAGTGGGCGGTACTTGTTATGTGTAGGTCTATATGGGTGCGTTCGTTTAGCTTCCCTGGGTCGTGCACCCCGGTTTACCCCCGGTGCGTTCGAATAGCTTTGACGTCATTCCAGGGGCTCACCCGGGTCAGCCCCCAGTGCCCTGCCTGTGGAGTGGGTCACTTGGGGCCTGGCCCTTAGGTACATGACGTCACTACGAGAGCGGTGAGTGGTCGTTCGTTTAGCTCTTGTCAGGGGCTCACCCGAGTGAGCACCGCGGGGGGTAGACTCAGGGAAGCTAATCGAACGCACTCAATGACGGTATGCAGTAGCGTGGCCCATCTCTGTGTCCGACACTGGCTCTCTTTTGACATCTGTCTCATCAGATTTATTGTTTTATTATGATAGACCACTGAAGAGAGAACAACCCAATTTGTGCATGGTGGACCTTTTTTTTCCCCTCAATTAAACTCGAGCAACTGGTGGTAGTAGTAAGTGAACAATTTGTCCGTTCTGACAGTCAACATACTTGATCGACTTGATCGAGAAATCGTTGGAGGTTGGATCATATGAGCATTTTTTTTCGGGAAAAATGTACCTACCTAAAATCTAGCAATTGAGGTACATGGTTATTATAATGGGATGCATCATTTATCAGCAGGTGGGGTAAATTTGACAAAAATAGTCCCAGCATACACATAGGACTCTTTGGGAGTTATTCAAAACCTATCTAAATTTTGGACGAATTTGTAGTCCATAACTCGAGATTCTAACTTTTTTGTGAAGTCCTCTGATGAGATAACTTGTCCAGTTTTACAATGATGCTTTAATCATACTATTTCAGGAAGCACTGCAGGATATGATGAGCCATGACTCAAGTTAAGGCCACCGTACGATGGTCCCCATTGTATACTCGGTGCATAAACGATTCCCCTCGTCCAGCTTCCCATATCCCCTGCGATTACTAATAGAGCGAGTAGTGCTATATGCACCCCAGGGAGCGGCCATTTTGGAAAGCAAAGACAACCAGCTGCACATGGATCAAAATCTGTGTAGAAAACATTGACGTTAGAGGCATCAACTCATCATATACAACTAGTCGAGCGGGTAGTAACATGGATAAATCAGAGTCCTCCTGCGACAACCAATGTCCAATCTGCTTATCAGACATAGCAGATAGTGTGGTCCTCGACAAATGTAAACATCGTTTCTGTAACGTCTGCATCACCGAAGTGTTGAAGAGAAGTTACAGGTGTCCAGTGTGCCAGACAGTGTGTCGCCAGCCGAAAGGGAACCAGCCAGAGGGAACCATGACAATGCAACATGAGACATTTTATCACCTCCCTGGTTACGGCAATGACGGGGTCATCACCATCCGTTATATTATGCCGAGTGGAATTCAATCGGTGAGAAATGCTAACATTCCTTTGAATAATTATAAACAGTTTATATTTTCTGATAATGTTGATAGAATTAAGAACAACTTTAAGCCTTTAAGACCCTTTTTTAATTCAATGTTAACCTTGCCTGTTTCTGTCCTAGGGGATGGGATGTGAGGGCAGTATTCCCCAAGGGCTTGACTTTTAAAGAGACTTGAGCATAGAATAGTTTGATATTTTAGTTGTATAATTTTTAATAAGTGCGCAAAGTTTGGTTTCAGCAAAAGCAAACTTATGGCAATATTGATAACCGAAGTTCATCTGGATGAGTTACCAACATTCGCTATTTGACATAACAGTTACTAAGACTGATGATACACACTTATAGTAGCCCAGTTCTTGGTTCACCTAGATAAAGGAGAACCGCAGTTGTTTGTTATTGCACACACTGCACTTCCATTAAAAAAAAATCTCCTCATTCAACAAATTTTTTCCTCAAGATTATTATGTTTCAATATAAAGTGATGCACAGACAGTAGATGGGTGTCATGTGTAGCCTAGACATTAACATCTAATAAAGCATATAACATTGTTTTAATTAACATTTTCTTTGTTCTCACAGGAAGATCATCCCAACCCAGGCAAGCCTTTCACTGGTGTCACGCGTACTGCGTACCTACCAGACAACCAAGATGGACTTCAAGTTCTTTCTCTTCTGAAGAAAGCATTCGATGCACGTCTTGTGTTCACCGTTGGACGGTCCATCACCAGCGGATTCGATAACATTGTTACATGGAATGATATTCACCATAAAACCAGTCAGACTGGAGGACCGTATGTACATTTCATAAACCTTTTTAAATGAACTGGACACTATTGGTAATTACTCAAAGTAATTGTAAGCACACAAACTTACTAGGTAACAAGCAATGGAGAGCTGTTGATAGTATGCAACGTTGTGATAAACGGGTCCCTCTGAACGTAGTTTTCAAGAACCAAGTAATTTTCAACTAAAATCAAGCATCTGAAAGCACAGAACTTCGTGTGACGAGGGTGTTTTTTTATTCAATTATTATCTCGCAATTCGACGACCAATTGAGTTCAATTTTTGTGCAAACTACCAAAGGTGTCCCGTGCCTTTAAGTTACATATAGCGTTGGTAGAAAATTAAAAGTTCACTCCAGTCACAAACCCTCTAGAGAATTTCCAACCGAAATTAAAAAAAAAAACATTTGAAGACACACAATCAATCCCAAATCAGTGTTTCAAATAATGTGACCATAACATTTTGATTTTGTTTTTCATTACAATCTTTTACAAGTTGTTTTTCTTATGGTTAAAGTTTGATGTGTGGTTGAGAATGAAAAACTAGATGATATAAATAAATTATTCAAAACCAATGTTGCATTAGTATTATACTATAAAAGCACTACATGAGCCATGTGCAACAATTACATCAAACAGTCAAATTAAATATATATAAAGCAAAACTATAGTAAGAAGTAAAGATACAAACAATCCTTTAATGCTCTGATGATTTGTTATGTCTTATTATTTTCAGAACACGATACGGGTATCCCGATCCGGATTACTTGAGAAGAGTGACAGAAGACCTAGCAGCAAAGGGTATTTTTCATTGACTCAACCAACAGTATTGTCCCAATTTCATGAAGCTGTAAAAGAAGATAACAGGGATAAGCTTGTTTTTCTGCTATGCACAAATTACCAGGGAATCAAACCATAGGTCTAAACAATACATCTTTGGCTATTTCTTGTAAGCAATTCATACTACAGCTTCAGGAATCATGGGCTTGCCACGCAGAATTTAAACCAGCATTTCACCGTGACTGATGCCCGGTTTGGATTTCTACTACCGCTTTACGGCTGTAAAGTTTGTATTTCTGAAGAAGACAAAGACCCAGCAAAATAATGATTTCTGGAACACGTCTCATAATTATAAATGGTGTACAATACATATACAAACCGACCAAGCATATCATCATTCATGACCTGAGTCCTCTATTATTTGAAGTTTTCTGATAAATGTTACATTGACTTTCTTTTTTGTGCGCCTTGGGTGTCTCTATTGAGACAGATATGTGCGCGTTATAAATTTATAACTACTGTAATTATTAAATACCATGGCTGCATGATGTGAGATGCAGTCCATATAGAGGAAGAGTCACACCATGGTAAAACAAAACAAGTAGGCATATTCACTGTAAAAAAAATCTGTAAAATTGTCGGTGCTTTACTTGGCAGCTAGGGTGAAAGGTATAAGTGCAGTACATTTCACAGTGGAAGTTTTGTAAATGGTGCCTTGAAGGGGTAGGCTAGTTTGCAAAACTTCCACCATGAAATTTACTGCACTTTTTTACTTGGCACTCTAGCTGCCAGGAAAATCACCGTAAATTTTATGGATTTTATTTTACAGGGTTTGTTGTAGTTTCTATGTGGAAGCCTTCTTGCTTGGGCTTGCAAATTGCAGTAAAGATATTGTAGTGGTAGGCGTCCTGCGAAAATATTTCGTCTGAGATGTTCGTTTCTCTTGAGAAGTCAATAAAAGTACACAGAAAGATGTTTTGTTATAATACAATGCGACCTTTGGAGATGAACATTTCTTTGGTGTCCGTTTGTGAATGCTTCAGCCAGAAATGCGGTCGTCCCGCTGTCATCTTGCTTGTTATGCCGGATGGATTTGGATTAAAAGTTCTTGATGAAATACCAGCAGACTATCAGCTGCAAGTTTGAAAAGGTGACTTTTATTGTAACTTTGCTTTATTTGATTGTATCGGGGGCTCGTGAAAGACACATCCTTTGATAGGATTTTATTTAAATTGTGTACTTTCCTGGGTGGACTACTCCTAAAAGATGTTTTATTGTCTGAAGATTTAAAGTAAAAAATAATACAAAATAATTGCACTGTAAATTAGCATTTGTCATGGAATAATACCAGGGTATTATTCAAAGCATGCACGGTTTCCTAACATGACTTCGAACTTGATGACAATTCGTTTGTCAATATCTATTTGTTTGCCATCGCGCTGCCTTTAGCACCCTGCAACAGTCACAGTGTGATTATACATTTCATGCAACGGTCGTCGGTACATATAGCGCGTTTCACGGTCCATCAGTTGATCGGTTGACACAATCACGTGACAAACCGCGTAATTTCCAGTCTGGTATTTCAATAGTCGGGAAATTCCCGTTGTGTGCAATCGTGTTGTGGCTATCGCGCCATTGACGTTCAGCATAGGCTTACATTAAACACTGTGACCAGGACGGGGGTTGATGTTGTCTGGATTTCAACCATAACTTCGTAAGGACATACAACTTACTAATACTCGGGACCCGTTGCTTTTATGCCAGTTTTAGTCTCTACACATACGGATACAGATACAGATATGGTATTTCCAAGCTAGAATTCGGAAACTCAACATAGAGCTCATTCGTGTCGATCCTGTGACTGAATATGCCTTCCTCACAGGTATTAGTTCGTCTTCCACAAACAACGCTCAAACGCAGACAGTTGAAGGATAAAATAACCAAACATTTTCAAAAGTCACAGGTCAGCAAAGATTTTGATGTGGAGGATGTCAATATTATCCTAGAAAATGACAGTAAAATATGGCTGACAGTTACTTTCAACGAGCCTGCAGGTAAGGTGTGCCACAGGAAAACTAGAGTGCATTGTTTGTTTGTGTTGTAGGCCTAATGTTTGTCTTCTATCTTTTGCCTTACGGTTTCTTTGTTTAGTGTAATCATGGAGGTACTATTTCTGCCTCCATGGTGTATTAATCATGGTTTTTCTGTTGGAAAAGTTTCCATGGGGAAAAGTTTCCGTATGGCGCCACCACTTTTTCATTCGAAATAAAATAATATAGTATCTAATTTACCTGATTGATATATCCCTTTTTGTAAAAATGAGTGAAAAAGTGTTGGCGCCATACAGAAAGTTATCCTTTCTGTTTAGGAACTTTAGTGTACCATGTATGTTTTATTTTTGTTGTACTTCACAAGGTCAAAGATCTAAATTTTGCTATGCTTCCTTTTCTAATATTATTAATTATTAGCCTATCTGTTGAGATTTGACAATAGGGGCCGATTTTAGATTATGTATAAACTCCATGCATTTTAGCCCTGTAAATAAACCATGAATTAAAAATTACTGGCTCCATTTTCCGACACCGTCCATTGTTCCAATACTTTCTACAGTTGTCATTGTGCTAAAAGTTCAAAAACTCATAGATTCTGTTATGAAAAGAAGTTATAGTGCTATCTGATCGCCAATTCAAATAACTTGAATATTTGAAATAAATGGGATACTATTATTATTATTATTATAATTATTATTACTATTACTTTATAGCCCCACTTGTGTGGCCAAGGATTCAGCTAGCCTTGGCCACACAAGTGGGGCTTATTACTTATAGGCCTATCTTTCTTTTGAAATGTATAGGGCAACATTTTATTCCAATAGGCCAACCTCATATCCATTATCCAATAAACATGTCCAGGGTGTGTGGGAGGGAAAATCCATTTTAAGGCCTAAAGACTGAAAACTGAAATCCCAATCCACACACATGCAAGGCTCCCTCTGAAATGAGATTTTAGTTAGTCTTGAATTCAAGTCAAACAAATCACACCCTCGAAATGGTTACCATACTCTCTGAATGACAGTCAATGTTGGAGGTTATTCTACAAGAGGGCGCTATTTCAGGCATCATTATATATTTACACTGGCTGTCAGTTACAAAAGGCGATCACAGACTCGTAACTAAGTCTTAGAGACACCAACATGGGTTGAAGGCAGTTGGAAGGAAACTCTAGGGAAACTGCCAATTGTACCATACCTATTGGCCGAGGGTTCACCTATTTTTCCAATACTTTAACACACTTTTGCTCTTGATCAGAAGTAGCAAATAAAATGTTCTAAAGAATTTTTGGGACTCCAAGCACATTGAAGACTATTAGGGCCACACCATGCTCATAATCGATGCATACTACGGTAGTAGCAACACACAACTGTTAAATAAGCAAGACTGTTAATTAAGCCTCTTACAAAAATGTTAACTGGACTTGTTTTCCAAAATGCAGGTGTCGAGTTTGTTCTTTCAAGAGAAAAACATCATGAACTGATCATTGATGGAGTTGTAATTCCATTTGAAGTAAAACGTCACCTGCCTATACCAAGCTGGCGGCTAGTGTCACCTTCAGTAGATTCCGATTCGGATCCAGAGACATTTGTGGTCTTGGTAAGTCCACTATGTAGACACAGTATTACTGATGATAACTTTGGCCACTGACTCATATAATTTGTCATGCTCCTTCACTTCGCTCATCCGCATTAAAAATAGTTTCATTTTAATGAGATGATATCAACAAAACCAGGACACAGTTGATTTATATTATCATCCATATTTGTCTTAAAGGCGCTGGACACTGTTTGTTATTACTCAAAATAATGTTAAGCATGAAAAACTGACTTGGTAACAAGCAATGAAGAGCTGTTAATAGTATAAAACATTGTGATAAACGGCTCCCTTTGAAGTAACACGTATTTTTCGAGAAAAAAACTAAATAAAAAAAATAAATAATTAGTTTGATTTCGAGACCTCATAATTTTTTTTTTAGGTCCGGAAATCAAGCATCTGAAAGCACACAACTTTGTGTGACAATGGTGTTTTTTCTTCCATTATTATCTCGCAACTTTGAGGCCAATTGAGCTCAAATTTTCACAGGTTTGTTGTTGTTGTGATACACAATACTGGGAACACTGGTGTTTGACAATTACCTATAATATAGTGTCCAGTGTCTTTAAAGTAAACTTCCGTTTGTTTAACAACACAGGATGAAAACAAACATAAATCCGAAGCTAAAGGCAGTGAAATTTCAGCTGAAGGGGGCACATTATTAGCAGGTCAGCAGGAAAATCTGCCGAGCTGTCGAAGTGACTCGGCAGAATGCAACAAGGACCAACAACCTTCCTCCGAACACGATCAAGAGGAGGAAGTCGACCCTATTTACTCACTGCGCGAGAAGGAACCTGATTGGTGGCAGGCCAAGGCAGCTGAGGAAGAGGCTCAAGTAAGATTCTTAGTAGTCATTAAGAAGTAAACTTTTTAATATAGATTGGAATTTGTATATATTTGGTTTGCGGTAACACCATGTGTGTATCTACTTGCCAGGTAGAGTTTGTTCTTTAGAGAACTGTCTTTCTATATTCTATACCACGAAGTAGATTGTTCGGGAGATCGGGAGACTTCTCAGTTCTGAAAAGAACTGTCCTGCTTTTTTAACTATTACCCGGGCGGATGTTACAGAAAATAGGCTGGCACTACTACCTTAGCTTATAGAATTGTGATTAACTGCACTACCGCGGAGTCAGTTATTGGATTGGTCTTAACGTTTTCGACTAGCTTGCTCTAGTCATCGTCAGGAGACTGGATTGATTGATTGAAGACTGATTGATCGGAGACTGATTGAAATTTGCATCCGATTTTTTATTTTTGTGTAAGAATTTTTTGTGTGGTTTTACCAATATCAGTCAATCAATCATTCTTCTTCCTATACAAGTACAAGTCTCATATGTGAGTAGTATCGTACTATGATGTGCAAAAGTAGGCAGGCCGCCGGAACATATCAGCCAAAAAACTCACAAAAAAACATGAAAAAAGGTGTATTTATACAGGTAGGCTGCTAGAGTGCAAGTAAAAATTGGTGGCTGGCTTGAGGCCTTAGGTTGGACAGCCGACTGCGGAACTGGTCCGGTGATGGAGCTGTCAAAACTGTGTCTGGTAGCTGGTTCCATAGACAGTTAATTATTTCCACAGTATCAAAATCACAGTCAAAATCAAATTAAAGGCAATGTAAATTGGAAGAAATTTGTTTGATAAGATTAATTAAATGAAAAATAGCCACTGTAATATACACCCATGTGTGTTTGAACAACTTTTTGATAGATGGAAATCTGCATTGGGGATGAGAATTGTTAATTGTGGGTTTTAGCAATAAACACCGATCTGTGTTAGCACTGTATACTCGTTGCTTTAAACTTGTGAAAAATTCCAACATCATCACTCAAACAAATATTTGTTGTATGGGCATGCCTCAAGCGCAGTGATCTTTAGCCTGTTGTGCGGGAGTGTGCTTTGCAGTATTTGATGCGAACGGGAAAAACATACTTTGGGCAATTTCGATATATTGGTTTATTGTTTGTGATCCTCTTACCGGTTGCTTGTGGATTTTGCCCACATGACATTTTAGGGCACGCCTCAGTCATAGTGGTCTTTAGCCGGTTGTTCTTGGGTGTGCTTTGCAGTATTTGACGTGAACAGGTAAACAAACATAGTAAGAGAATTCGAGTTATTGGTTCATTGTCTGTAATCCTCAAACCAATGGCTTGTGGATTTTGCCCACATGACATACACAGTGATCTTTAGCCTGTTGTTCATGAGATGTGCTTTGCAGTTTTGACCTAAATGGGGAAAGAACATAGTTTGGGGAATTTCGAGTTATTGGTTCATTGTTCGTTGATTTGAGGATGTTGCCCACAAGGACATTTGATACACTGACTTCACAAAACAACATCAAAGTTGTGAAAGGGGTGAATATATGATTTCACAACTGTTTTTTTCCTCTTCTTCACATTAAAGAAAAAGCATGAAGCCGAGGCCGAGGTTGAAGAAGATGAGCAACTGATTGAAGTGACTGGATACAAAAAGACACAAGGTATCGGGGTCCTGAAGTTGTATTTTGAGAATCCACTCAGATCTGGAGGAGGTGAAATAGAGACAATAGGGAGAGACCCTAAGACTGGTGCCGTCAGAATTACCTTCAAGAACCCATTGGGTAAGTTGTATCATCGTAAATCATGAAAGTTCACCATGTGTATCGGTTAGTGATGAGATCTTGAAATCAAGACAAATACTTTATAGTCGAGTCAACTTTTCAAATAGGAATCTGTAGTAATAGTTAGGTTTGCGGTAACATAAACTATAGATGAAGAGATAGGCGTTTGATGGACGACATCAGAGAATCATAGCTGCCAACTATTACGATTATTTCGTAATTATTACCAATTTATCAATGAATTACGAAAATACAAATTGCTTGTTAAAAGTTAAGAATTTCAACTTTTCCGTGATAGGAAAAAAAAACCTGTGGTTTAGCATTGAAAAGTCGACTAAACTGCTTGTATTTGATTTTGGGTACACAGTAACTGATTCTTTGTCATTTAAATGCTGATTATAAACACTGTAACAGCATGGAACGTCTCTTGACGAATACTGAAGACATTCGGTTTCTATAGTATCGATATAAGTGCGTTGCAGGATACCAGTAATACGTAATTAGAAGAAAACGTGTGGAAACCAGCGACAGAACGCACACGTGTGTGGTGTCGATACGGCATAACATGTTTTCGGCGACCTGTCAAAATATATGCAGCCGCGAGTCTCTGTCTTCTACCTTAGTACATTGCGATTGTCGTTTCCGATGGTTTTCAAAGGTAAACAGACTAGGTATCTTTGTCTCAATTAATGATGGGTACGGTGGTAAAATCCCGAAGAGAGACTGTTTTTTAAGTCCGTAAAATGGTTTGACAAGTCTTTGTGCGCGATCGTTATTCAATATGTACCGCATGCACATGTCTGCCATTGGAGAGGCGAGAGGCGAAACAAAACTCAAATGTCCGGGGTTGAAAACGTGCTGCATGTAGGTGTATTCTCAACCTCGTTTTGGTTATATCTTGTGCTAAATAGTAACCTCGTACTCATAAATACATCGCTCTCGCTGCATTACCGACGAACTTTTTTTGCAAAAGAAGTTTTGTATACAATCTAACATCAAACCACGAACCAGTATACATGTAAATGTTTATAATGAAAAAAGCATTTACAAAGGACATAAATAAGGGGATATGATTGTCCAAAATCAAGAAAAAACAATTATATTTTTTTTCAATTTTTTTTTCTTTCTTTATTACATGTGGCCTTGTAAACAAAAACTTACAGGTGAACCAAATTTGTTTTGACCCCCAAAATAGTTCAGGGTAATAGTTTACATGTGTTCACCTCACGCGGCAACAACAAAAATCGGTATTTTTCATTTTTTCAAACGCCTTGAAATTCCACAAGGTGTTTCATTACTAATTGAAATATTCAAATGTTGGCAGCTATGGAGAATTCAGAAGCGTCACATGGATGCAACAAACACAAGAAAGATCGAGGTGGAATGATGATGAAGAGGCCTTCCTTCTGCAGTGGAACACATAGGCTAGATATAGATAGATATATAGATTGCGGTAACACCATGTTATGATAATCTCTAAATGAGTTTGGATGGTTCTGAAAAGAACTGTTGGTTTCAACTTTCAATTCGATCAGTATGCCCTGATCTTTTTCTGGAGAGAGAGAAAAAACGTCGAGATGAAACGTCAAAACGTCAAGATGAAACCAACGATTCTTTTTCAGAACCACCCCAACTCATTTAGAGGTATTACATGGTGTTGCCGCAAACCATCATGTTTCCACCATGCAAAGTTTCAAATCCTGCACAGCTTTAAGATGTTCTGATATGTTTTTGGATAATCAGTTGCTGCTGTGGTTGAAGCAAGGAGGCACAAGCTAGACCGTTCCAATCTGAAGGTCAAACTGATCACCAAGAAGAAACGTCGACCACTTCCAATCAATGCACGATGTCTGTTTCTAGAAGGAATTCCAGATGGATGCTCCTCTGAGAGTGTGAAGCTCTTTATTGAGAATAGAGCATCCATGGGTGGGGAACCCAAAATCCAATATGGAAAGAAGCCTGGAACAGCTTTATGTACATTCTCACGTGATATTCCAGGTAATTAGGTGCTCTCTAATTTCATTTTGAATTACCTTATTTTGGTTTTGGAAGTTGGTATCAATAATCCTAATAAGCTATGCGACTTTGAAAGTTTTCAGAAAGTTTGACTTTCTTAACAGGACAATGAGGAATAAGGATTGGCCACAGATGGGATAAACGGGATAATCCATTTTGCAGTCATCGAATGTCACAAACAATTACCACATATTTAGTTTCCCTATTTATCTTTTTAAAAATACCATATTAAATAAAAAGGTCTTGGAATGAGTTTGATATTAAACATTCTCTATAAATACTTTCGAGAAGAAACTGATTATTAAAGTTTTAAGCTAAAGGAAGATGTGTTAAATTTGGATTTTAGTGAACTTCAAGAAGCAACAGTGTGACTATGATTGTTTTAAGGGGGAGGGCCATGTAATTCTCTTTTTGAGGGCACCATATAATTTATGTTGGGGGAGGGCATTGGGAGACACTGATAACATTGTAGGGGCACGTGTCCACCAACCCCCAATCAGTGGCTACGTTCCTTTAGTAAATGGGTTGTTTAACAAAAATACGTCAGGATAATGAAGGATAAAGAGTGTCGAAAGTTTTGATAAAGCGTTTGCAAATCTTCAGATATCATTAAACAATCATGCTTATACGTGTACTTCTATTACCCAAACACTTTTTTAGGCTCAATATATTTTTTTATATTTTTTAAAAAGAGATGGACTGTAAATTTACCCCTTTATAAAGGGGGCCACCCTGTGTCAGCCTTAGGAGTAGGTGGCAACAGCCTCTGGAAAAATAAATTAACTCTAGCCCACTCCTTGAAGTGGCCTTCAGGCCTTGATGTGTGTGGCGGCTTGCATAAAAAAAGATGGACAAAAGATTTAAAAAGGATCAAGTTGGACATGCTAAGACGTTTTAAAAAAGCACGTTCAAACCTATCATTTAAACTGCTAATTAGATAAGAGTAAAGGCCAAAAATTGTGTTAGATAATAGATCGCTGGGCATTATTAGGGATTGGGCAGACAATTGGAGAGAGAAGTGATGCATAGAAAGTGGAATACTAATGTTTTGTAATGAACTAAACAATTTTTTACTGCTTCAGATTTGGATGCTGTTGTAACCAATGTTTCTAAGAAGAAGCTGCAAGAGGTTGTAATAACAGCAAAGAAAGTTCAGGAAGCTGATGCTGTCTTAGTGACAGGTATGTTTTCAAATAAATAGTTACTCTTTCTAAATTGCAGTTTTATGCCCATCACATGTTTTCACAAGATGGTATTTATGATCAGTTGAGGGAATTGAAGAAAAACAACATTAATTTATACGTGTGCCTTACTCCATAGTAAAGGAGTGTATGCTAAATATGTAATTTTGTTTCTCTTGGTGTGGAGTTATGTTACTCTGTTTATTCAACATTCATCAGCAAAGGCATACGTCAAATAAACACACTCGTAAGATACTCTAGTAAATACTTCTAATATATAACAGAAACAGTAAGTAACAGGAAGTAGCACAGATATAAAACAATATAATAAATATGTTATTATTCTGCTAAGTTTGGCACTATTTCTGTCCTTGTTTACTTACATTTAAACATTTTTCATTATAAAGGATTTTCAAAAGATGTAAATTTGGTCACCATTGAGTTGTACTTTGACAACAAGAACAAGAGTGGAGGCGGTAGAGTGAGAGACGTACAACCAGGACCCATGGATGGACAGGCAATCGTCTACTTTGAAGACTGGAAAGGTATGTATTCAGATAATTTAACTTAGATTTAGAACAAAATTATGACCATTCTACTTTACAATCTTTACCAAATTCACATTCCCGCAGAATAGCAAATGGAATTAACAATGAGAGACATTTAGACAGGCAATGCATTTGTTCAACCTTAATCTAATTTAAATATAAACATCTGTAGGGCCGGGCAGGTTCATATATATTTTCCTCTTTGTGTTTGGACAGGACATAATGGCATTTGTCAACTGAAGAAAATCTTTGTTATGTTTGTCACAGCTTACCCCGCAAGGCACCCATGACCGAAAGACAATCTAGGCAAACTCAAATAATTATAGACAAGTGACACAAGAGTTACATATTTACAATAAATAATTACAAGTTTAATAAATACTCTTCTCTCCAACCTTCACTAAGTTCGGTCTATCTCACAAATCGATATTAAATGAAATCCAACTCAATGAATGATATAAACACTTTGGTCACAACCTCTTCCAAAAGGCCTTCTCAAATTCAGAAAGTTTTTTTTAATAAAACAGACTGTGTCAAATTTCTGCCGACACAAACCTTAGTCAAATTAAAGGAACTATTTGACCGGATAAATTAATCCCAGTTTAACAGTCACCTTAATTATGGCACCTTTCCTAATATATACAAAAACTATGCCCTCGATCAAAATTTGGAAGCACATGTACTTAATATTTACAATCACAGAATCCCAAAAACCCACAGCTCTAGAGTGTTCACTGCTCTAAGCCTGGTTAACGTTTTTGTTACACACAAAGGAAAAACAAAATTCAGCTATGAACTTGGGGCAGATTTTACTCCCCAAAATTATTTACAAATATCAACTCCCTTCAAAAGAGCGACAGTGACACTGGCGTCAAATACACACCTTTTACTTAGATGGGTTATTGATCACACTCAATCAATCATAGTCAACGATAATAAGTATTAACAGTTACGTCTTTTTGACTATTATCTCCGCATAAATATCTTTCACATTAGCGGTAAACAGTAATAAGTAAAGAAACGTTCCCACCGGATTATAGGCGACTGGCGTCCTTTTTCCACTCCACAAAGATTAAAAGCTAGACAATCCCAGCTTCCACACAGTAAACACAAATCAGTCACAAAGTTCAAAATTCACAAAGTTCTCACAAAGTTGTTGCGCCCTCTATTGTTCACGTAGCAACTACGACTTGGGACGTCTTACATCGGCCGACACTCAGTCTGGCGGTTCTTCTGGTGGTTCCAAATTACTCACACCCAGGGGTGAAAACCATCTATTTGTTAAAAAAAGTAAACCAAAATCTTCTAATAAATTTGTCCAATAAATGAATAATAAACTGCTCGAAGTTTTCCATAAATCTTCCATAAACTTTCTTACACAAAAGTTGATGAACATTTCCAAGTTCCAAAACAATAGAGAATTAAATGAACACGCCTTTTGAATAAATGTAATAAGCATTGAAAATGGCCCTGAATTGCATTTTCCAAACCACATCAATTTAAAACTAAACTTCTTCTTGGAACAAAAATAGCATCATGCACTTGATTTTAGTAAAGTTTGAAATGCAGTAAACATGCAATAAAAATAAGAAATTAACTTATGGTTTCCATAATAGTATAGCTCTTGAAGTCCAGCTCTCAGAATTGTTGTCTCACTTCAACCAATTTGCCTCAAGATTAACAGCAGCCTGAAAATCTGCTCTGAATTTAGCAATTTATGGCGCACAATCACAAAGATTTGCTGAGACCAACACCCAGTGCAATTTTCTGTCACTGCATCAAGGATCCTCTCTCTATCTAAGACGCTGCTAGAATGACCACCCTCTACCAAACACACAGCTAGCATACACTCACTCTCCCTGACCGCACCCATGTACTCAACATACCCCAAAATTTCACCCATTCAAAACCTCATACTTGAACGGAACATAATGCCCTAAGGAATTTCTGGAGGGGGTACTTACCACTGCAGACCCAAAAAAGGCAAAGCATTTTAATTAAACATAACAAAGACACAGAATAACCACCTACTGGCCCTGCCTACTAATGAATTATTCATGAGGTCAGCAAACTATTACTAAGCTCACAGCTACTGAGGAGAGAAATACTATATACACATGCCTCCATGAGGTTAAATTCTGACAATGTTTTATGTGACATTGTTTTCATTCGTTATTTTCATCTAGTTGTAAATGAAGTGTTACATAAAGACACCCACAAGATTGGTCGGAAAGCAGTCAAAGTTGAAACGTATCATGAATGTCTGTGGAAACTGAGCCATGGTGATCAGGCGTCTGTCTCAGACATCCCTGACAAGACAAGCCCTGAACAGGTGAAAAGAAGTACCGGTAACGTAGCATCAAGCATCAAGGGAGCTGAAGCACAAGAGACTGGCCAGAAAGTAGGGATGAAGAAACCACAAGTTGGCCAAAGAGTCCAGGTACAAATCCAAGGAGAACAGGGAGGCAAGGCAAGTGTTGACGAAATATTGATGTGTTTTTACAGTCTCGTTATATATATTGATATGCAAGTCCTGTCGTAAGACACACAAGTCCTTAAGGCCCCTTCAAGGTGTGGGCTTCAATCAACTATTTGTCCAGGGGCTGAAACAGGGTTACAATCAAAGTTACAGTCCATAAGGGTGCAGGCTAAAGTATCATCCATCAGAAGCCTGACTGGTAGGGAAACAAATCTGACGGAGCTGAAAAAGAAACAATTGATTGAAGTTGCTTGTTCCTAAACCAAAGCTCATCTCAAAACATCTGGTTGTTTTGTGTATACTATTAGCAGAGTTTTTTGCGTCACGAGTGTCGTTAAAGACACTGGAAACTATTGGTAATTTTCAAAGATCAGTCTTCTCACTTGATATTCCTCATCATATGCATAAAATAACAAACCTGTGAAAATTTGAGCTCAATCGGTTCTCGAAGTTGCGAGATAATAATGAAAGAAAAAAACACCCTCGTCACAAGAACTTGTGTGCTTTCCGGTTTCAGATGGTTGATTTCGAGACCTCAAATTCTAAATCTGAGGTCTCGAAATCAAATTCGTGGAAAATTACTTCCTTCTCAAAAACTACATTACTTCAGACGGAGCCGTTTCTCACATTGTTTTATACTATCAACAGCTCCCCATTACTTGTTACCAAGTAAGGTTTTGTGCTAATAATTACTTTGAGTAATTACCAAATGTGTCCACTGCCTTTAACAGACATGGCGCACTAGAAATGCTCAACATTATTATGATTTCTTTTGATCTTAGGTTGCTGACGCCCAGGAAATGCCCGAGAGTGACCATCAGGAAGATGTTGAGCAACTGATTGAAGTGACTGGCTTCAAACCGTCCACAGGTGATGAGGTCCTTGGGCTCTATTTTGAAAATCGTGGAAAATCTGGAGGAGGGGAAATAGAGATGCTAGAGAGAGACCCTAAGACTGGTGCCGTCCGCATTACCTTCAAGAACCAATCAGGTGTGTTGTTATTTTAATAGCCATGAAAGCTTGCCAGGTGAGAATCAACCTAAACACCAAATTCAATTTTGGTTTTATCCCTTATCACTGTATATCCAACTAAAGAGGTTTTTTTTATTTTTTTTTTTTTTTTTTTTTTTTATCCATCACTTACAAGGGTTCGGAGAGTGACCACACTTTGAAAGTGTTGAATCCAGCATTTCATATGTTAAATGTAGCATTTTAAAGTATTTAGTCAACAATTTAAATGCCAATTTAACGTTTCAAAAGCTGATCTAAAAATGCCAAGGATTTCTTTTGAGAAATGTTGAATTGACTCTTAAAATTGTTGAATTAACCCTTTTTGCGTTGGATCAACACTTTAAAATACTAGATTTAACAAACAAAACGCTGGATCCAACACTTTCTAAGTGTTGTCACTCTCAGAGCTATTCAAAATCCGAGCTGATCTAAAAATGCCAAGGATTTCTTTTGAGAAATGTTGAATTGACTCTTAAAATTGTTGAATTAACCCTTTTTGCGTTGGATCAACACTTTAAAATACTAGATTTAACAAACAAAACGCTGGATCCAACACTTTCTAAGTGTTGTCACTCTCAGAGCTATTCAAAATCCGAGCTGATCTAAAAATGCCAAGGATTTCTTTTGAGAAATGTTGAATTGACACTTATAATTGTTGAATTAACCCTTTTTGCGTTGGATCAACACTTTAAAATGCTAGATTTAACAAACAAAACGCTGGATCCAACACTTTTGAAGTGTTGTCACTCTCCGAGCTATTTGAAGTGCTTAATTCAACTCTTTAGTTTTTAGAGTGCTGTACTTTCCAGACATCTGTGAAGAAAAATCACAGGCATATTACTCTGGTGGGATTCGAACCCAAGACCTTTGCAATTCTGGAGCAGTCATACCAACTATAGACCACCGAGATTGCCCGGTAGTTTAGAGGCAGTTCGAATCCAACGCTTCTTAGAAGCTGGCAACACTAACACCCTTGGAGGATTAATGTACAAGGATCCTTCCTTGCCCTACCAAATTCCAACATGATAACTCAATGACCAAACCGATGGTCTCTTATTATTGTGGTATACCTGCAGCCAATTTAACGAAACGCTAGGATAACGTCTATGGTTGCGAGACTTAACTCGTCCTAAAGTCCTACGTTTAAAGGCAGTGGACACTATAAGTAATTACTCAAAATAATTATTAGCTTAAAACCTGACTTGGTAAAGAGTAATGAGGAGCTGTTGATAGTATAAAACATTTTGAGAAACTGCTCCCTCTGAAGTACCCTAGTTTTCGAGAAAGAAGTATTTTTCAACGAATTTGATTTCGAGACCTCATCAGAGTTAGATTTGATTTAGGGTTAGTTATTTGCTCACATTAATCTGGACACATCGAAGTAGTTTTTACGTAAGTCAAATCCATTAACTTTCAAAAACCTGTTTTTGTAAAGTGAGGAGTTCTAAGTTTGAATAAATAGTTTCCTCTTGTGGAAGAAAAAACTTTCAAAAAATGCAGTTGTAAATTTCTCCATGCTTTTCATATCTCTAAATAGATAATTAATTTTTGTTTAAAAAATATACACCGATGTATCTTAGAACTGTACACTTAGTACTTGCCTGAGTTCTGTGAAAAATTTATCACAGGCATATTACTCCGGTGGGATTCGAACCCACGACCTCTGCAACAGTAATATGCCTGTGATTTTTTTTCACAGAACTCGGTTAATTGTACTGTATGAGTAGACAGTTCACGCTAAAATACATCGGTGTATATGGGTAAAAAGGAAAGAATATTCTTTATCCCCGATGCAATTAACATCTTCTAAATGTGTTCTTTAAAAAAAACAGTTGCTGTTGAGGTGGAGAAGAGGAAGCACAAGCTAGCCTGTGCCAATCTAAATGTCAAACTGATCACCAAGAAGAAACGTCGTCCACTTCCGGTCAATGCACGATGTATGTTTTTAGAAGGGATACCAGATGGATGCTCATCTGAGCATTTGAAGCTCTTTATTGAGAATAGAGCATCCATGGATGAGGAACCAACAATCCAATATGGAGAGAAACCCGGAACAGCTATATGTACATTCTCACGTGATATCCCAGGTAATGAGGCGGTCTCTCATTTCAACTTGCACCACAGCTTGCAAAGCTTGACATTTTGTTCATGATAAAATGTACTAAAACTTGCTCTTCTTAAGCTTAAAGACTCTGGGCACTATTGGTAACTGTCAAAAACTAGTCTTCACAGTTGGTGTATCTCAACATATGCATAAAATAACAAACCTCTGAAAATTTGCGCTCATTGGTCGTCAAAGTAGAGAGATGTTAATGAAAGAAAAAAAACACCCTTGTCACACAAAGTTGTGTGCTTTCAGATGCTTGATTTTGAGACCTCAAATTCTTAATCTGAGGTCTAGAAATCAAATTCGTGGAAAATTACTTCTTTCTCGAAATTTTATTCAGAGGGAGCCTTTTCTCATAATGTTTTATACTATCAACCTCTCCCCATTACTCGTTATCAAGAATGGATTTATGCTAATGAATATTTTGAGTAACTACTAATAGTGTCCACTGCCTTTAAACCAACCTCATCGAAATGATTTTTGAACAGGATAATAATAAAGATTGCCCAGAGTCTAGACGATTCAGAAGTGTTTTAATTCTTTGAATTTAAAGGCATTGGACACTTTTGGTAATTACTCAAAATAATTATTAGCATAACACCTTACTTGGTAATGAGTAATGGAAAGCTGTTGGTAGTATAAAACACTGTGAGAAATGGCTCCCTCTGAAGTAACGTAATTTTTGAGAAAGAAGTAATTTTCAACGAATTTGATTTTGAAACCTCAGAATTGGATTTTGATGTCCCAAAATCAAGCATCTAAAAGCACATAATTTCGTGTGACAAGGGTGTTTTTTCTTTCATTATTATCTCGCAACTTCAACGACCAAATGGACCAAATACCAAATTTTCACATGTTTGTTATTTTATGCATATGTTGAGATACACTAAGTGAGAAGACTGGTCTTTGACAACTACCAATAGTGTCCAGTGTCTTTAATAACAGTATTATGATGCGTGTTCCTATTTTCATTATTTTGTTTGCAGTTATCAATCTTTCAGCTAATCAGCTTAACCATTTTAAGTGCACAAGATAATTGCATTGGACTTAATGTACTTTCGACATTCCATCATACTTTAGGATTGGATGATATTGTAACCAAAGTTTCTAAGAAGACAATGAAAGACGTTGTAATAACAGCAAGGAAAGTTCACGAAGCTGATGCAGTCTTGGTAACAGGTAAAATGTTTTTTTTCTTGAATTTATATTTT
Organism: Asterias rubens; assembly: GCF_902459465.1. NCBI lineage: Eukaryota > Metazoa > Echinodermata > Asteroidea > Forcipulatida > Asteriidae > Asterias > Asterias rubens. Next base: position 7,337,315 of record NC_047070.1, on the reverse strand, counting down.
GGATGATCCTTAGTAGTATTATCATATTGTATATTATTGTTTTTATATTGCATGGGTGGCTTGTGTGTGCGTGTGTGTGTAATTTAAAATGCCCGCCTCTCATTATTATAAAGCCCTGTGCTTAGTTTTTTAGAGCGGCTTAAGCAAACAAAGTAGCTATATGCACAATCAAATTATGCTTACGAGCATAATGTTACAGGCGAACTTCCATGCCACATGTATAATTTTTTACTGCATCCGGCTCATTTATGCTTAGCAGAAAAGTGTTAATCATATTGCTAATGCAGCTCTATGGCATCTGGCCCAGATTTGGTTCCTGGGTAAAAAGGGCCATTATGTGAGGAGAGTTATTGGTTCTCTCCTCTTCCAAGTAGGGGGTTTTCTCCGGGCCTTCCGGGGTTCCTCTCTCTCTTCAAAAGTCGAACACTTTTGATGTGCTTCGTTGTCATTGGGTCATTCTGGCTGATGCCAAAGGCAGCGTTGCATGCCTGCAGCTCGTTCACTGTGTATGATAGCCGAGTCCTTCATAATTCAGCTGCAAGTAAAGATGATTATGCCTCCAAAAAATGTATTATTATTATTATATTTTAGCAGTTTTCAGCCACTCCAAAGATGTCACCTACTATTTTAACAAAATGCTGTAGGATTTAAAGAAATACAATGTACCCTTGCACTAATAATAGATAATATGCCTTATTAATGATGTTAATAATATTTTACACTAATTGTTTGCTTGTTTAATTGAAAAATTTTATTGAACAGAGTTTTCCAAAGACGTAAGTTTGGAGACTATTGAGTTGTATTTTGACAACAAGAAGAGTGGAGGCGGTGGAGTGAGAGAGGTACAACCAGGACCCATGGATGGACAAGTAATCGTCTACTTTGAAGACTGGAAGGGTACGTGTTCAGATAATTTAATTGACATTTTGATTTTTTGTTTGTTTTAGCCGTTCAACTTCAAAATTTTACTCATAGTACTCGGTGCATATGGGTAAAAACCAAAATGAATATTCTTTATCCCCGATGCAAATTTAACATCTATTATTACTCGTAGTGTTATTGACCGTAAGTTTTGAAGAACATGTTTTATTCCATACAGAAAAACACTCAAATGATTTGAATTACTATATGTGACCCCCCTCTGTGAAAATTGAGTCAGATGTCGCCCAATGCATTTAATTGAGTAATGGACAGTTTAATTTGGAAAATATCGTGGAAAATATCGAACAAAATATTTGCATGGTAAACCTCTAGAACACTTATTTTTAGGCAATAAAGCTATGAATGTGATCATACTTTAGTCTAATTTGTATCCTTTTGCGCGAAATGATATTTTAAAACATCACTTTACTAGTAATTCGTTTTAAAAAAAATTATACATTGGCTAATTTCAAATGGGAGTAACTCAGCAACGTGATACACCCCATAGTTTAGTAACTGCTGCTGGTGTGTTCTTTCCAACCATTCCAACCATGCATAAAACTCCATTTTGTTAAATTGTCAATATCTGACTCATTTTCAAGCTACTGTGGTGATCATTTTTTTTCGCGAACAATTGAAATTTCTTAGGGATTCTTTGAAACATGGGTAAAGTTACGGAGGATAGTATACTACTAAAATAAAATGCATTGATTTATCCTGTTTGGTTGGGATATGGTAGCATTTGGAAATTGATTTTGTTTTTCTTCTGGAAACCATACTTGTGATTATGTTTAATGGTGCATGTATTTCTGTTTTTCTCACTGATGCCTACTAGTTGTGAATGGAGTATTGCGTATAGATCACAAGATTGGTCGAAAAGCAGTAAAAGTTGAAAAGTATCATGATTGTCTGGGGAAACTGAGCCATGGTGATCAGGCGTCCGTCTCTGACATCTCTGGCAAGACACGCCCTGAACAGGTGAAAAGAGGACCCGGTAATGTAGCATCAAGCATCAAGGGAGCTGAAGCACAAGAGACTGGCCAGAGGAAAGTTGGGATGAAGAAACCACAAGTAGGCCAAAGAGTTCAGGTACCATTCCAAGGAGAACAGGGAGGCAAGGCAAGTGTTGCTTATAAGGTACTGACAAAATATAAATGCATAACATTAACAAAGTTTGAAGGGTCGGTACACATTTGGTTTAATGACTCTGGAAAATAAATGGCAATTAAAACTTACTTGGAAAGAAGTATAGCAGCTTTGGGTAATAATGCATCTTGATAAACTTTTCGGTTCCAAGTACTGCGATCATGGAAAAATATATCTTTTTTATATATATCCCCCAAATTTTGAATCTGAGAAGCGTTACTGCAGTAATTATTCTTAGACGGTATACTCCAATTGCATATACCATCATTCTTCCTGCTCATCAGACATATCCGCTTCCGCTTTAAAGAACACGTTGGATTGGATCGGTCGAGTTGATTTTCGAAAAGCGTTTGTAACCGTTTGTTATAAAATGCATATGGTTAGAAAGATGTTTTAAAAGTAGAATACAACGATCCACACAAATTTGCCTCGAAATTGCGCGGTTTTCCTTTTACCATGCGAACCAACACGTTCGGTCATTTATGGGAGTAAAAAGTTTGACTCCCATTTTAATGGCTGACCGTGTTAGTCGACGAGGCAGAAGGAAAACCACGCAATTTCGACTGATACGCAATTTCGTGTGGATCATTATATTCTACTTCAAAAACATCTTTTTAATCATAAGCATTTTATAACAAACGGTTACAAACGTTTTTCATTGACCAACTCGACCGATCCAAGGCAATGTGTTCCTTTAAGATATCGGCTTTGATTGAAACAAATAGTGGGTTTCAATAACCAAAACGAAGGGGTCTATTCAATCTTAAACATCATGTAATCCTGATGAGCAAGGATTGGCAAATTGGCTTTCAATGAGCTTTAACAATGTGAAAATTTAGTCCTCGAGTTATCCAGAGTAGCAGATAAAGCCAAAAAAATCTCTTTAAAACTCTGTGTGCGTTCCTTTACCTTTTTGATGTTTAAGTGAACAACAACTGTGTATGTATTGTAATAGCTGAAGTTTTGATTTTTTAATTTTTTTTTTGCTCTTATTTTGTAACTTTAGGATGTTGACACTCAGGAAGGGTTCCAAGGTAAACTTACTGAAGATTATGAGCAACTAATCGAAGTGACTGGCTTCAAACCATCCGCAGAAGATGAGGCCATTGGGCTCTATTTTGAGAACGGTCGAAAATCTGGAGGAGGGGAAATAGAGACCATGGAGAGAGATTCAAAGACTGGTGCCGTCAAAATTACCTTCAAGGACCAATCAAGTAAGTGGTATCATGACCACTAAAGCTTGCAATGTGGAGGTTAAAGACACTGGACACCTTTGGAAATTGTCAAAGACCAGTCTTCTCACTTGGTGTATCTCAACGTATGCATAAATCAACAAACCTGTGAAAATTTTAACTCAACTGGCCGTCGAAGTTGTGAAATAATGTTGGAAAAAAAACACCATATCACACGAAGTTGTTTGCTTTTAGATGCTTGATTTTGAGACCTCAAAATCGAATTCTGAGGTCCCGAATTACTTCTTTCTCGAAAACTTCTTGACTTCAGAGAGAGCCGTTTCTTACAATGTTTTTTTTTACTATAAACAACAGCTCTCCATTGATCGATAACAAGTATAAGTTTTTATGCGAACAGTGACTACCAATAGTGTCCAGTGCCTTTAATTATACGGAAAGATGAGACAGATTTGTGTGGCATAATCTGGATTTGGACAGATATTCTCAATGCTGTTATATTAGAGCAAAACGAAAGGTGGGGCGGTGTGGTATTTTACTTGCTTATAGGTGGGTTGGAATGGCTCCTTTTAAAAGTATTATTGGTCGATGTGGATATGATGTCTGGTGTTCCAGTCTTTAACTGTTTGGGGGAAGTTTGAATATTTGAAGCAGTCTTTGTTTGCGGAGTATAGTTTTTAGGCCTCGATCGCTGTGATTCTGTCTGGAATCCAAAAGCTTTATATAACAACATTTGTGAAGTGTCTTTTTCAAAGGACGCAAACTACTCAGAAAATTACCAAGAAAAACAAAACAACAGCAATGGGAATTAAATCAGATACCAGGTGGAAAACCACTGCCAGGACCAGCCTGCAGTAGAGGGTCCTGCTGAAGCAGGGCTTTCTATGCTGTGTAAAGTACTTGCAGACTAAGCTGGACAAATACTACAGATTAAACAAGTAGATTTTTAGCAGCCCTTTGAACTTGGTCACGGAGCCAGGTTTTTATTTTGAGTGGGAGATGGATTTCAGAATCCCAAAGCCTGCAAAGTTAAGAAATACACTACTTTTGGTAATTCCTCCACTTTGTTCACGAAATATGTTCTTAAAAAATACAGTTGCTGTTGAAGTGGAGAGGAAGAAGCATAAGCTAGCCGGCGCCATTCTGGATGTCAAACTGATCACCAAGAAGAAACGTCGTCCACTTCCAATCAATGCACGATGTCTGTTTCTAGAAGGAATACCAGATGGCTGCTCATCTGAGCATGTGACGCTCTTTATTGAGAATAGAGCATCCATGGATGAGGAACCAACCATCCAATATGGAGAGAAGCCTGGAAGAGCTATATGTTCATTCTCATATGAAATTCCAGGTAACGGTGGTGGCTTCATTTAGGCATAAGATGAAATAGATTGATACAACAACGATTTAAACTAAAGAATGTAGGGGAAAAAAACATCCTCAACTAAAGTCGTAATTAAGATGAGCAAGGATTGGCCAACCTTTTGGATAAAGTAATAATAATAATAATAATAATAATAATAACAATGACCACTTTTAAAGCGGCGGCGCTCATGGTGCTGCTCTACAAAAGAACAAATATCAATCAATGAAAGTAGCAAAAGAAAAAAAGAAAAAGAAACTTGACAAAAAGCTTCTCAATGAAGATGAGTTTTAAAACTGTTCTTGAATATGTTGAGTGATTTTGGAGAGTTTCACAGTTTCCGGGAGGGAGTTTCAAAGCCTTGGTGCTGAGCTCCCCCCATCGATGAAAGTGGCTTTCAATGAATGTCAGTGTTACGATGAAAAAAATTTAGTCCTCGAGTTATCAAGGGTGATTATATAGCATGTGGGGTTAGGGGTTAGGGTTGGGGTTATAAAGTCCTTCACCTAAACCGTATGATTTCTAAGGTTATGACAATGACAGATTGAATGCAACCTTCTCTTTACTGTTTTAGATTTGGATGCTGTTATAACCAAGATTTCAAAGAAGAAACTCCGAGGCGTTGACATAACAGCAGAGAAAGTTCATGAATCCGATGCAATTCTAGTACAAGGTAAATATTGTCTGTGCTAAATATTTCGTTTTGTTCAAGGTATGATATTTTGCAGTATTATATGTAACTTCAACCACGCCGAGACAGCAGGGCCCAATTTCATGGGACAGATTAAAGCAGAAATTTGTGCTTAAAAATTTCCTTCTTGTTTGGCAAAACATGATACATGTAATACGTGGGACATAATACTTTGGCTGGTAACCCTTTTCTGTTAAGCAGCTCCTTTGAATTTAGACCTGGGGTGGATTTCACAAAAGGTAGTCCAGTTAAGACCAGTAACTCATCCTAACTTAGGACTGGTCCTATCTCTTAGCATTGCCTAAGTTAGGACTACCTTTGTGAAATCCACCCCTGGGGCCGATTTCACTAATGTCTATGTTTGCGATCATCGCTTACACACTTGCGATGAGATCGCAAACCTCAAATCCATTGCAATTGCGATGTCGCTAATTCTGCGTTTCACTAAAGTCATCGCAATTGCGATGACGTTAAAATTGAATTAAAGTTTTTTGTACGAGGCTAATAGTAGTGACCTTTGACATCCCGCAACAAAATCGTCGGTCGTCGCTCGAAATGAAATGGCATTGTGCAGTTTATATGTAAATCGTTGTCATGTTGGTGCATACGAACTATTGTGGACGATGTTTAGGCATTCATTTACAAAGGGTTAAAGCATTTATAGGCCTATGGCCTCTATTATAATTTTAGATTTTAATAAACAGTTTTCGTAAATCTGTTGTAACGGTGGGATTGATGAAAATTCTGACATATCTGTCTAATAATATAGCTTCACATTGTCAATTTGCCAATACATTACACATTTTTTCTAAAAATGATGGTTAAAAAAATCGAACCCATATAGTATCTCCTTTTTACCGATATTAAAAGGGGCTCTTTGCTGCAGTTGCGTCGCTGATAGTTGTCATCGGCAATCTGAGTCTACCAGGTAAAAGACCGCAAGACTAAAATAATGTAGCGTCACTCGTTTTACTCTAAGTCACGGACAATTTATACGTCAAAACGTACACCGCTATAACTATAAGCACAGAATGGCGCAATGTATCATAAGTTTGCGATGAACTTTTACTTTGCGACCACTAACATGTCATCGCAAGATTGTCATCGCTAAATAAAACTTTGCGACGAGTATATTCATCGTTAAGTTTTAGTGAAATCATTGGCTAAAAATCCATCGCTAAGTTGCGATGGATTTTAGATTTAGCGATCGATTTCGGCGTTTGCGATGACCAAAACGCGTTAGTGAAATCGACCCCTGGTTCTGTAAAAACATGTGGGAAAGTAATTGCAAAAGTAACCGTACACCAATTTTCAGTAAAGGACTACAGAACTTGTACTACTGATGTTAACTTTCCTTTTGTTTGTGTACATTGTGTCTTCCTTATTAAGGATTTTCGCAAGACACAGGTGTGGAAATGATTGAGTTGTATTTTGACAGCAAGAAGAAGAGTGGAGGCGGTGGAGTGAGAGAGGTACAACCAGGACCCATGGATGGACAGGCAATCGTCTACTTTGAAGACTGGAAGGGTGTGTTATTTATATAACTTAGTCAAACCAAACTGACTAATGGTCTTCTTTTTGAATTTATTTTTTAAAAACTAACAACCGTTTTAAGACAGGTGCTTAAGAGACGCGCCAAACCAAATATAATAGTAATAATAATAACATCAAAAGTGTTATAGCGCACGTATCTACCAACAAGGTACTCAAGGCGCTGAGTATATTATACAGAAAGAAGGGTTATTGCAAGTTATGAATTCTGAGACCCAACTATGTAGCACCTCAAGGGTTTACAAAAGGTGGCACAGCCAGGAACCCTCTCTTTTCGATAGTGCACTTGGTTCTTTACATGCGTTACACAACACATGGGACCAGCGGCTTTACATCCCATCCGAAGGATGAAGCAATGGTTAAGTGTCTTGCTTAAGGACACAAGTGTCATGGCTGGGGATTCGAACCCACACACTGTTGATCCAGAGTTTTAATTTGAGGCTTTAACCGCTCGGCCATGACACTTCCAAATGCAGTGAGTAACAAATTAACTCACCCTGTTTGTATTTTTCTTTAAAAAGAATTTAATCATTTGCTTTCATTTCATACCTACAGTGGTTCAAGACGTTTTAGCAAGAGGTCTTCATAAGCTTGGTGGTAATGATCTACTAACCGACTCATACCATGAGTTCCTTGGAAGACTGAGCCCGCTTGATGCCCCAACTCCACATACCCCTAAACCAGTGTCGGTAAAAGTACAGGAACCTATCATGGAGTTCCTCTGTGGGAAAGGTGAGAATACAAAGAAGAAGTTGCTGAAAGACTTGGCCAAGGCAAAAGCCAAACTGCTGTGGCCGGATGGTTCTCAGAAGTCGCAAGCTAAACTAGAACCAATAATAGACGAATCCCAACAGCCATGGTTGAACTGGGAAAAAGAAGCTGTTGATGTTCTGACTCGCTTTATGGGAGGATGCAAATTAGCCAGAGTTCCAGTTCCACAAAAACTGTGGAAGGGTGCTGCTGATAAACTGCAGAAGATGACTACAGCTTGCTCGATGGGCCTAGATACTCAACTTCATGAAGTGATACTGGTCGGAGAGCAACGAGATGTTGATGGCACTGAAGTAAAAATAAATTTGGTCACCAAAGAGTTACAGAAGAATGCCGACTATGATGCTGCGCAAGCAACAGAAGACATCAACTGGGATGCAAAAAAGCTACAGCTGTTTACCTTGTGTGGGATTAAACAGGAGATTGAAAAGTCCTTTCCAGCTCTGAAGATCACAATTTTCAGCTCTCCTGGTAAAACCGGCATCACACTTGATGGAGTAAGATCAACCGTCAAAGAAGTGGAGCTAAAGATAAGGAGAATGATGGACAGTTTGGAAAAGACAGAGTTCAAATCTGGGAGTATCAAAGTGCGATTTGTTCAGCATGTTCCGGACAAAATTCATGAAGTTCTAGGGTCACGAAATATTCGTGCAGCTTGCAGTGGATCAGATGATGGGAAGATCACAATACACGGTGCTACTAGCAGAGATATCAGGGAGGCTAAAGCATACATCGACAATGAAATAGATGAAGATGTGATTACCATCAAAGGTTCTGCATTAGCTGCTGTACAAGGCCACGAGGGGAAGAAACTTGTAGACTTTATCAACAAGCAAAAGTTGGTCATGGTGGAAATAAAGCAAGGTATGTATATACTGATAGAGTATAAAATATTGAAATTTATATTATCCAACAAATATTTTGGGTTTAAGAAGAAAAATTGATGATAGAGGGATTTATAGGCACTGGATACTATGGTAGTTGCTCAAAATAATTGTTAGCATAAAAACTTAATTGTTGGTGATCAATGGAATAATGTTGATAGTATAAAACAATGTGAGAAACGGCTCCCTCTGAGGTAACATATTTTTCGAGAAAAATTATTTTCCATTATAATATTTGAATTTGATTTTGAGACCTAAAAATGTGATTTTTTTTTGGCCCCGAAATCAAGCATCTGAAAGCACACAATTTTGTGGGACAAGGGTGTTTATTCTTCCATTATTATCTCGCAACTTCGTCGACCAATTGAGTTCAAATTTTCACAGGTTTGTTATTTTATACATATGTTGAGATACACCAAGTGAGAAGACTGGTCTTTCAGAATTTTAACAAAGGTGTCCAGTGTCTTCCAACGACCTCCCTCTAGTGTTGAAGCCTCCCTAGTTTGTCAATGTTCGTGCCATTGGGATCACACCAATACAACATGGAAAACGACAGGAAAAAGATCACCTTATAAGGGGACGCAACTTTTTCTTTAAAAAATCAAGTAATAAACCACAAGTAAAAGAGAAACTTTAACTATTGGTAGATAAGCTGGGTACATTTGAATTAATGTTGAGTTGCGCAAGGACAAATTGCTCTAGTTGGATTTGAACCCTCAACCCCGGGATTATTGACCCTTTGCACAGCGTGGAACGCACTTCCTAAAGCAACTTTCCGGCCGCCATGACAGTGGTCAAAGTAGCACTTGTGGGGGCGCTGACACGCATATGAAACTTGTGAAACTTGGTGAAACTTTCTGATCAATTGGAGGCACTATGGCGAGCGTCTCCAATTGATCAGAAAGTTTCACCAAAGGTCACTCGTTCGTTTACACAGTCATGCAAAATACGTGTGTTTCTTTGACCGCTGTCATGGCGGACGGAAAGTTGCTTTAGGAGGTGCGTTCCACGTTGTGAAAAGCGCGTCTATTGTGCCGACGCTGTACCAATTAGAGCTACAATCTACAATGCCGGTCATATCTCGTTGGGCCCCCTGCCCCCTTTCCATGCTGGTTCTGATTGCACGGATTGCACGATCTTCTGCTTGCACGGTCTTCTGCGCTCCAGTCGACGTTGAGCGGGGGGACAGGGGAGAGAATATGTTTCTTGTCAGTGGAGTGGTTTTATGTAACGTTGGGAATGGGTGGCCCAAGCATTTTGGCCGGGATTGTAGCCCTAGTGATGGTGGCTCTCTATTTTGTCTGTGGTTTATCACTTGATAATATGTTTATTATCCTAGGGCCTATTGTTGAGTGATATTTTATGACAAATTGTTCAACAGTTTTTTTAAACCAATATATTTGTTTACTTTGCAGACATTATCGAGCTCGCAGGATTCAAGTCTAAACTGGAGGAAGCGAAGTCTCAGATTATAGAGTTTTTGAAAAACACAATAGTTATCAAGGAACACATTTCTTGCCACGCTGCCGACATAAAAGATATCAACAGATTCTGGCATGACGAAGTTGAGGTTGCAGAAATGGCAAACCAAACCAACTATGTCAAAATAGAGTTGAAGAGACAAGGGAGCGAAAGCGGTTTCGCTATCGAAGGCAACCAAGAAGGTATTGGAAAAGCTCGAGAGATTTGTCTCGGGCTAATTGCAAGACTTGATAGAAATCCAAGAGTCCCACCCGTAAGTGATAAGGCACGCACACGTTTTGAAGATTATACTGTGCTGCAGTCTCCAGATCAGTCAGAAGATGGCGTGAGTGACACCGATGATGTCCCCATGAGAGTGCCAATGCAACAGCAATACAGCCAACAAGATACGGGACATAAGAAGCTACGTCGCAAGAAGTTAGCAAGATCAGCAGACAGTGAGCAATTGTTACAGACTTCGCCAAGAAATGAAACCGATTCTAAGATCGGACCAAGTCAGTCTTCCCAACGGGGAAACATGTTTCAACGCTTCATGCGTCCAAAAACAGTTCCCAGGAGCGACGAAAAATTCATAACCAATGGACTGACTATTGTTGTTCGCAGGGGGGACATAACAAAGCAGCAAGTAGATGCCATCGTCAGTCCGTCCAATCCTAAGTTGCAGCATGGTGGAGGTGCAGCAAAGGCAATAGAGATGGCTGCTGGGCCACAGTTGGGCTCTTTCTGTGCCGGTGTGTTGACGAATCGGCCCAATCAACCACTACAGGCCTCGGAATGCATTGTTTCACCTGGCTTCAATCTCAACTGCCGGCATATCATCCATTCTGTGGGACCAGGGCAAAACATGAGCCCCCAGCAGTTTAACAGTATCTTAAACCAGGCTTTTGTTAACTGTCTCCTAAAAGCAGATGAATCCCAGGCACAGTCACTGGCGATGCCGTTGATCGGTTCGGGTGCTGTCGGTGCGCCGAAAGAGGATTGTGCGGAGTTGCTCATTCGCGCTTTAGTCAATTTTAGTAGTACGCCAATTATGTTTTTAAATGAAGTATATTTAGTGAATATTGATACAGAGGCAACTGAGGCACTCGTGCAGTGTTGTAAGGATATTATTTAGCCCATCAGTGTCCGAAAACCCCCGATACGTAAATATGCCAAATTCATGTTGGTGAATAACCATGTTGGGAAGCACACGTTGAAAGTATCGAGCAGGCAGGCAGGGCCCAGGGCCCAATTTCATAGAGCCGCTTATTAAGCACACAAAGTGGCTAAGCACAACGAAATTAAGCTTACCAGAATAAGGTTACCAGCCAAATTAACATGTCACATGTACAATTTGTGACCGGTATCCTGCTTATTTGCTTAGCAGAAAGGTGTTAAGCATGGATTTGTGCTTAAGCAGGTTTGCGACAAATTTGGGCCCAATTTCATGGCTATGCCGACTTCGGAATTCAGGGCTTACTGCCCGTAGAATCACTCGGCCACTTCTTGACTTTCCGTTAAGCATTTTATTGTTTTACGCTGTACATTTTATTGATTGTTTAATCAAAACAAAATTGTTGCATGTATATAAAGCAAAAATATAATGCTTGACCTAGACGTATAATTATAAGGGTCGTTACATTCAAAGTGATGGTCCCTATAGGCATGGGTAGTAGCATGGAGGTAGTAAGTGACTGAGAAGTAAACATAATGTAAACGTGGACACTATAACTCAAAATATGTTTTAGCATAAAAACTTACTTGGTAACGAGTAATGGAGAGCTGTTGATAGTATAAAACATTGCGAGAAACGGCTCCCTATGAAGAACTTGGTTTTCGAGAAAGAAGTAACTTTCTAATAATTTGATTTCGAGACATTAACATTTGAGGTCTTGGAATCAAGCTTCTGAAAGCACACAACTTCGTGTGACAAGGGTGTTTTTTCTTCCATTATTTTCTCGCAACTTCGACGACCAGTTGAGTCTAAATATGATACACCAAGTGAAAAGACTGGTCTTTGACAATTACCAAAGTTGTTCAGTTTCTTCAAAGGCCGGTTCACTGTTCATACTTCTTGCGAATGTGAATTTTGACGTCACGAGTAACTCGCATCGGTTTTGCTTTTTCGGGAACTGCAACTATATTTCGTCTCTTCAGAAATAAGTTAATAATAAAAATGAAATTACAAAAAGTACCTTAGTATCTATATCAAGTGAGCTTTTTGCATTCATCTAGTTATCACCCATCAGCATGTAAATCTGACTGTGTAAATATAAATTAATTATTTGGGGTGAGTAAGAATAATTTACATAATAAGCGAAATTTGAACTTGATGACCTTCGGGTTCAAATTTAAGGGTCTATGTACTTTTTGTAGGACAAAAAACACAATGTCCACAGATTTACATGAAACTTACACAGTTTGAAAACAATGATAGCAGAAAGCTTCCCTGAAAATATTACTTGCTGAGGTGCTGTCAATTTTGAGAAATAAGTATAACAATGTCATATATATTAGATTACTTGTAAGGTCAAAAGTGTAACTAATTATTTGCTCAGAAAAAATTAATTAATTAAATTTAATTAAATTAAGTTTTCAATGTCGTTTAATAAAATGGCTATGAAATTGAATTTATATATTACAAAAAATTCATATTTAACCGTCACCAATGCTTATGGCATCAATAATTTGTAATGGGATTCTTGTAAATAAATCTTTACAAATATTATTATCGGATATTCTTTATTTTAAAACTGTGCGTTTATCATTCAAGTCACTGGTCCATGACACTTCAAAACCACAATGTGCCTGGAAACCACTCAGAATTAGTACAGATGCAGCACTGCATTATAAGTATCTTTAGAACATATAGTTGCATCACTCGGAAATTACGTAATACAGGTACTTGTTTTTTAACGGGAAATGTAGTTTAATTACGCGTCTGTTTACCATATAAACGTACAATTTATATTTGTACACTTCTTTTTTTTTCTTTTTCTTTTTGAGTGGAGTTATTTTACTCCCTTTATTCAACAGACGATAACATACATCACTTAATCTACATTAATAAAGAAGCATCATAAATACTGCTATTAGATAGCAAACATTAAATAAAACAAAACAAAACAATAAAATGTCACCTCTTAATTTGTCGTAATTGTCGATAAAATAATGAGGCACAGACCTCAAGGTTTTGAAAAACTATAACACTTCTGCCGTTCGATGGTGCGTCAAAACCAAAGATTATAGAGAGCCTTGCGGCTCTATAATCTTTGGTCAAAACGACAATACGTCCTGTTTGGGAGTTGGCTTTATTATATGTACCTCCATGCTGCAACTTACAAATCGGAGCTCACACATGTGACGTAACATGCGTGATGACGTAACAGCTTTTCGCGAATCTTTCTGAAAAGCAATAGATAAGGGTATTCAAATTGCTTGTTTTTACTCAGTAAAAATCTATGTCTACTCATGCGAACTCAGTTCCCTTGTTAATTGGAAATTAATTTAAATGAAGTCAGCAAATATCATGACTTGCTGTTTTCGTTCTTATAGAGTCTATTCCGTCAATAGTTAAATATCGTACCTACTCCCACTACACTAATGTTAGACTATTTGTGTTTTTTTCTTGTCTTTTTCTTGTTCTTATAGAGTCTATTCCGTTAATAGTTATCGTACCTACTCCCACTATACTTGTTTCTGTTAGACCATTAATTTGTGGGTTTTTTCTTGTCTGGGCATGTCTACCACAAGCTTTGGCTCTTCTGGTTCCCCCACTTCCAACTCCTCAATACTGTTCTTTGTTATTGTTAATTTGATTCTCTGATGAATTGAAATAAATGTATTTAAATTAAAAATGTAATAATAATGGACATTTGTAAAACTCCACATCTATCAGAAAGACACTACTGGCGTGTAGAAAAAGGACTCTGCCAATAACGGTACTTAAAGGCAGTGGACACTATTGGTATTTAGTCAAAGTAATTATTGGCATAAAACATTTCTTGTTGACGAGTAATGGGGAGAGGTTGATGGTATAAAACATTGTGAGAAACGGCTCCCTCTGAAGTGCCATAGTTTTCGAGAAAGAAGTAATTTTCAGCGAATTTTATTTCGAGACCTCGGGTTTAGAACTTGAGGTCTCGAAATCAACCATCTAAACGCACACAACTTCGTGTGACACAGGTATTTTTTCTTTCATTATTATCTCGCAACTTCGACAACCAATCGAGCTCAAATGTTCACAGGTTTGTTATTTTATGCATATGTTGATATACACCAAGTGAGAAGACTGGTCTTTGACAGTTACCAATAGTGTCCACTTTCTTTAAAGCTATAAAAGACTGACCAAGTATACTTCTTAATGTTTCGTTAGTCCATTTGTGTTTTTGTTTGTCTAGGCGTGCCTACCACAAGCTTTGGCTTATCTGGTCATGCCCCCGTTTCCAATGCTCCTCAATACTGTTCTTAGTTATTGATTTTTTTTATCTGTTGGAATGGAAAATAATGTCTTGAAATGAAATAAAAATTAAATGCTGCATCACATTAGGAAGATTGTCTATTTTTAAAAGAACTTTCGCATAAATCTCACAAAAAAAATCAAGCATTTATATTTTGGGAGAAAAAAAGTAGTCTGTGTAAACTTTGTATACTTCGCGGGAGATTATTTGTGATATATAATCCAATTTAAACTTAAAGTTAATTGGAGTTATTAGTAAAGGTTTTCAGTATCAAGTGGGGTTGTAGAGACTTATTTTGTAACAAATAATTGTATTCGGCCATGGGTTAGATTGTTCTTACTTCATATTCAAACTGATCTCTATATGAAATAAACGTGTTTACAAAAAATATGACATAATAAAAACGTCGCCCAAACATCTCACGTCCCACTTCGAGAAAAAAAAAACGCGAGATACTGGCTTTAGATCCCGTCAGATCCCTATCTGGTACGTACTGGGTGAAACCATTGCATTTATAATACCAGTGCATGTCGCTGATCCTTGCGGATAAAGACTGGCCACCAGTCCCTGTAAAATGGGCGACTCTAAATGCAGCGGACATACTAGGTAATTTTGGATTTGTTTAGACCATGGAGGCCTTCCTCCATGTTTAGACCTATAGTTACATACAGTTCTTAGATCAATTCATTTACACTATGATTTTAATTTTGGTTTTTATCCCATACACCGATGTGTGTAAGCACTTTATACTTAGTATTTTCCCGAGTCCTGTGACAAAAAATATCACAAACATATTACTCGCCGCGGGTGGGATTCGAACCCACGACCCTTGCAATTTTAGAGTACCAACTAGTTTTATACCTAGATTGCCAGAGGCACTTATAAACTGCTGGATAATTTAGCCAATTATAACAACACTGAGCAGGAAAAACCTGATGATAAATCTCGTTGCATTCCACTCGCATTCCTTGAGCATTCGTATGGAGTCCTCAATGAATTACTTTTGTGTACCATTTGAATGGATGTAGCAAAATTCCTTCATGGTACCCGTGGCTCTTTGTGAAGCACCAATGGTTTGAATCCTCTATATCGGTTACCAATCAAAAACCGGAGGAAAGATGAGAATTTAGAGCCAAACGCTGGACTGTGTAGCGATTTTGATGCACATTCTTTCAACAACAACTAAACCCAGTTCTCATCGTCATATCGGTTGTGGTGTGGGAGCCTTGCAGTGTGTCCCATACACATTGGAGTGTGTATCAGAGTTCTGGATCTGGATATATATGTTTACGTTGGTCGACTTAGCAGGATTCATAAGTTTGGACGTCCGCTAAGGTGTTTGATTGGTGCTCAAACCAGGCCTGGCTCAAACAGTATACAAGTGCCTCCAGGCTAATACAAATGGCCTGAAGAAAACGAGTGCTATACGTGTAGTTTACATAAGTGAGCGGTGGCAATACAACTTTGCAAGACTTACGACAATGGGTGCAAGTAAAAACAGCTTCCACCGCTCAAAGATTAGCAGCATTCATTCCCGGAAAACAATCACAACGCTCTAATGAGAGCCAAACGCTTTAATTGGATCCAAATGAGAAGACGATGAAGAACTTTCGGTTTTAGACGTGGGAGGAAAACAAGAGACCTATTCTAGGGAAAACCCACGCAGTCAAGTTGAGACTGAAAACACAATCATATAGTACCCCTGGTGGGATTCGAACAGGGTCTCAGAGGTGGAAGGCGAGGCAAGACACCAATATTATACGCAAACCTGACTGAAATCGAGAGCTGCATGGACTGTGAAACGTTTTGGATGCACATTCTTTCAACAACAACAACCAAAACACCATGTTCTACACAGCTTCGGATACAACCTCAACTATTATGGTGAGTTTTGCCACAATAATCAATTTGATGTTCGTTTGATTTGTGATTTTTTTCTGACCTCGTTAAAATAATGTATTTACCACCAATGACTCGGATGGTTTTTGTTTAACACTCTTGCCAATTTGACCAGCTTTTATGACAGTCTTTGGGAAAGCGTGCACACTGCAGGCCCTATGTGTTTTCACAAAATCGGCAACCAGGGCCCAATGAGGTGCTAAACACAAAACTCTAAATGCTACATTAACACTTATGACACTGGGGTTCATTTCACAAAGATAGTCCTAACTTGGGACTTTTAAGTCCTATAGAGTACTACTCTATAGGAAAGTCCTAAGTTAAAACAATTTATTGGAAGGTAGGACGCCTAACTCGCCCTTATCACTGTGTCTCCGTTTAACATGCTTGCAAGTTTTTACTTATTTTTGCCCGCCCAGTTTTTATTTAGTCTTTGGGAAAGCATGCCCACGGGGCCTATGCGTTTTTACATGCGTTTTTAGGGCCCAATTTTCAAAGAGTTGCAAGTACTATAAATCTAGCAAAATACTTAACAGTTGTGTTGTCATAAATAGGTTACTTTCAGACAAGCTGTCAAAATGGCATAGGCTTAGTTTAGTGCCATCTGTGCATTTGTGACCGGTTGCCTGCAAAATTTTGCTTTTTCTGGTGTTTTTTTTTGTCCCACTCTCTGTTATCCTTGTTCACTTGACTGCTTCTGTTGCACAAGTAAAGGGCCTATGATATGTGCGGTTTTTATGTGGGTTGTGTTGTCATTGAGAAAGACTCTGCTGCCATGGGGTAGAAATGACAGACAACTCACTAACTGAATTATGCAAATTTTGCTAAAGCACAAGTTTATTAAGCAAGTGGCAATGGTACAACAATTTGTTATCATAACCTGGGCCCAGTTTCATAAATCCTGTAAGTACCAACTTGCTAAGCCCAGAATAGAAGAAACAGATACAACCATTGTTTACAATAAGTTTGCATTATTGTGGCTCGGGTGCCGCACTCAATTGCTCAGCAAAGAAATTTGCCAAGCAGTATTCTATGACAGCTTTATGAAATTGCATATACAAACAAAATGAATTGACAAATTGCAAAACAACTGGGATACGCTTCTTTCTGCTTTTATTTCCTCTATTAATATTTATTACATTAGTGTACATCAGCAATCACACTTTGACAGTATTGTTGACAGAGAAATTCTTGTCGGCAGAGGTTTGCACTCTATACATGGTTACGATGGTAGTATTAAATTATTAAAAATGTACATTGAGATGAAATCTTTTAACAATAGGAAACAGTGATTTCAAAGTATAATAAGTTTCTAACTTGCGCCCGTTCTATCAACTGACAAAATATGAATTAATTTTATTTGTTGGCTTACCTCTAAGATGCCATTGTTTGATGTCAATGCTTATTGGGAATAAATGGGATGATTATGAATCTTATAGCACGAACTTGTTTACCCATGTTCCTGATCACTTTAAAGCCATTGGAAACTTTTGGTAAACAGTATTGTTCAAAGGCCCACACTTCGTGTATCACAACTTGTATATCAAATACCAAACCTGTGAAAATTTAGGCTCAATCGGTCATCGGAGTCGGGAGAAAATAACTGGAAAACCCACCCTTGTTTCCGCACGTTTCGCCGTGTCATGACATGTGTTTAAAATAAATACGTAATTCTCGCTACCAAGTTTGATAATTGTTCGACTGTTTTCTCAAAATGTAAAGCATTTCATGGAATTATATTTCAAGAACTTTTTTTGTCTGTTCCGAAAGTGTATAACGGCTTTAACATAACTTTTGCTGGTGGGGTGGTAAGGAGGAGTGGGGGGGGGGGGGGGGGGGGGCTGTTTGCCCCGTCCTGTCTGACACAGTGACACAACATGTAACCTTTCTTTTGTCCAGCTCCGGTATACATATTTTCTTAAAGTCACTGAACACGTTTTGTAATTGCCAAAGAAAAGTCTTATCACTGGGTGTTTATCCCAAAATAAGCATAAAAATAACAAACATGTGAAAGTGTGGGCTCAGTTGGTCATCGAAGTTGCAAGAGAGTAATGAAAGAACAAACTCCCCTAATGCATTACTTTGTGTGCTTTCAGATGCATAATAAAAGGCTTCAGCTGAAGTATTTTATTATTTTGCGTAATTTGCGTAAGTAACTATGTAACTTTGGAGGGAGCCGTTTCTCACAAAGTGTTATACTATCAACAGCTCTCCATTGCTCTTTAAAGGCTGATGGACACTATTTGTAGTTACTCAAAATAACTATCACCATGAAAACTCAGTAACGAGTAATGGGGAGAGCTTGACAGTATAAAACATTATGAGAAACGGCTCCCTCTGAAGTGACAGAGTTTTCGAGAAAGAAGCAATTTTCCACGAACTTGTTTTCGAGACCTCAGATTTAAAATTTGAGGTCTCGAAATCAAGAATCTGATAGCACACAACTTCGTGTGACAAGGGTGTTTTTTCTTTCATTATTATCTCGCAACTTCGACGACCGATTGAGCTCAAATTTTCACAGGTTTGTTATTTTTTGCATATGTTGAGATACAACAAGTGAGAAGACTGGTCTTTGACAATTACCAATAGTATGTCTTTGATGCTTCAAACCTTTCGCTGTATATTCTTGCCGAAATCGGAAAGGAAAATGCCACACTGTTTGATAACGCATGATTTAGACTGGTTTTTCTCCATTTTGAGTATTGGGATATTTATTTGAAATTAATAATTACTGCTGAAATAAGCTTGACGATACAAAACAAAAAACGACATTTTAGAAACTTCGATTGGCTATATTTTCCCCGCTTTTTCCAGGATCCTTCCGTTAATCCCTTCCCCTCTCCTTTTCTGTATTTGTTTATGGATATGTATTTGTTTGTACTTGTTTGTACTTGTTTTATGCCTCTGAAGGTCCGGTTTGGATCGAAAGCTAAGGCCCTACTCATTATATATTCATTAACTAAAATATAAAAAACAAACACTTTGAAAGCGTCGAAATATAACAAAATTTACATTTTGAAAGTTGTTACCATTATTCGTATAACACTTTGAACATTTCTTACAGAGACAGTGCGCATTGTCGTGCATGGTTTAATTTCCCAATCAGTAACTGTTGCAGTTAGACTATTTGCCAATCTCTCAATCAGTAACTGCCGCATAGGCGGTTTAACAATCTCCCAATCAGTAACTGCCGCATAGGCGGTTTAACAATCTCCCAATCAGTAACTGCCACATAGGTGGTTTAACAACCTCCCAGACGGTTTAACAATCTCTCAATCAGTAACTGCCGCATAGACGGTTTATCAACATACCAATCAGTAACTACCGGAGAGACGTTTCACAATCTTCCAATCAGTACCTGCCGCATAGACGGCTTAACAATCTCCCAAATCAGTAACTGTGTAAGTTACACTAAGCTTGTTAAATATTTGTCTAAGTAACAAAGGCTTGCTTTGGTTTAATGATACTCATAGGATATATTTAGTTTGCGGTAACACCGTGTGTGTATCTACTTGCCAGGTAGAGTTTGTTGGAAAAAATGTTCCTGCTTTTTAACTACTACCGGGCAGAAGGTATAGACCTAACAGATACCTCCGGTCATCTACTGACACCAGACTACTTGCCATCCCCAAAACACGCACCACTACTGGGGAAAAAAGCTTCCACGCTGCTGCCCCCAAACTCTGGAATGATTTACCTCACAGCATCCGCCACTCTAGCTCACTAACAGCCTTCAAGAAATCTCTCAAAACCCACTTGTTCAACTGATTTGCTTGCTTTTATTTATTCTTTGCTTTTTGTTTATTTTGTGTGTACAGCGCTGTGGTACTTTCCCCTGTTTGTAAGAGCGCTTTATAAATACCTTGTATTATTATTATTTATGGACAATTATTGGTTGTGACTACTATACAGGATCGTTATTAACTGCACTACCGCGGAGTGAGTTCTTAAATTGGTTTCGACTAGCTTGCTCTAGTCATCACAGCATATTTATACAAAATAGTACAATCAAAATAGGTACTTACATCCACAAATCTTTGCTAATTCAATGGGTCTCTAGAGAAGACGAGATGAGTGTGTCAGGAATAGCTTCACGCTGATTGAAGTTTCAAGACACTGATGGGATATTATACGCGAAAAGTGTGTCTGTTGAGATTATCTCAAGTCATATACCCTTAGCAGTTGTAATGTTACGACGTGCAGTCTGATCCAACAAAGTACTCGTGGAAAAACTTGACTTTCTGGAGTTCTGCTTTGAGTCTTTTGACGAAGTCATCCGGTTGAATAGTCAATGTCATTTCTAGACCAGCGCTGGCCATTCGGTTCTTCACCTTTAAAACAAAACCACACATAATATTAATTTGTTTCAATTGTTGTTTTCACAGTGCAATCAGACATAGTGAAATGTTATGGCACTAAATCTCATAGAGAATCAAGGGAACACTCAGTGCCTATGGGCCTTGTTACCGGACGGGGCAACTTTTGCGGGCAAATCATGGAGTGCCTTGGGGAAGGTACACTATTGGTAATTGTCAAAGACCAGTGTTCTCCCTTGGTGTATCTCAACATGCATTAAATAACAAACCTGTGAACATTTTAGCTCAATTGGTGGTCGAAGTTGCGAGATAATAATGAGAGAAAAAACGCCCTTGTCACAGGGAAGTTGTGTGCTTTCAGGTAGGAATAAAAAAAGAAGACTTCTAGCTAGAAGTCTTTGATTATTTTAGTGAGAAATTACCTCCATTTCAAAATCTATGCTACTTCAGAGAGAGCCGTTTCTCTCAATGTTTTATACTATCAATAGCTCTGAAATGCTCGTTACCAAGTCAGCTTGTAAGTTAATATTTGTTTTGAGTAATTACCAAACGTGTACCTTCCATTTAATAGTGTAAATGTATTTCACCACTTAGGGCACAAGTCGTGAAAGATGTTGTAAATATGCCTGTTGTCTCAATATTCGCGAGTTTAAAGCCATTGGACCCTTTCGGTACAGAAAAAACAAAAAAGTTCACAGATTTACAAATAATTTACAGGGTTTACAGAAGGTAGTGGTAAAGACTTCTCTGGAATAATAAGTCCATGAAATGCTTTACTTTTTGAGAAAACGGTAAAACAATATAAATTCTCGTTAGCGAGAATTACGGATTTGTTTTAAACACATGTCATGACACGGCGAAACGCGCGGAAACAAGAGTGGGTTTTCCCGTTATTTTCTCCCGACTCCGATGACCGATTGAGCCTAAATTTTCACAGGTTTGTTGTTTTATATATAAGTTGTGATACACGAAGTGTGGGACTTGGACAATACTGTTTACCGAAAGTGTACAATGGCTTTAAAGGCAGTGGACACTATTGGTAATTATTCAAAATATTTATCAGCATAAAACCTTACTTGGTAATGAGTAATGGAGAGCTGTTGGTGGTATAAAACATTGTGAGAAACGGCTCCCTCTGAAGTGGTGTAGTTTCGAGAAAGAAGTATTTTTTCCACGTAGTTTTTCTTTCGTCATTATCTCGCAACTTCGACGACCAATTGAGTTCAAATTTTCACATGTTTGTTTTTTTGTGCATATGTTGAGATACACTAAGTGAGAACACTGGTCTTTGACAATTACCAATAATGTCTACTGTCTTTAAGCACACGCCGTGAATTGTGTCATTAGATAGCGTCAATGTCTATGTTCGATGTCCCTTCAGGGCCAGCGTACTTTAAGATCTAAATTATCGGGTTATGAAATTATTAAAGAGGGTACTTTTTACACAATCTCCACATATTTACACTAAAGATAATGATAGAATAAAGATTCCCTTAAAATATTACTTGCTGAGGTGCTCGTTTTTTTTTTTTAGAAATGAGTAAAACAATGTCAGTTACAAATTGTTTTAGTCTCAGTTTTAGCATGTAAAAACGTATTTACTAGTTATTGTATTTTACTTCAACATTCATAACTGGTTAATACGTTTTTACACGCAAAATAATTTTCTTTTCAATGAGAGTGAGACGAACATTTTTTTTGTGGCTTGTTTTTTTTCTTCTCAGTTCTCAAAAACGCAAGTTCTATCATTGTCTTAAAACTGAGTAAGTTTAAAGGAACATTCCAGAATTGGTAGGAAACAGCGTTTTATTCATTTTTGTTTTTGCATCGATGTCATGCAAATTGTGTAATCGGTTTTTCACTATTTTCTTTTGACCCAGATGTCCGATCTGTCTCGAACTTCTACTGGTTTGTCAGTATATTTTTATGGTGGATTACATAAAGTGCTTACACTTGCCAGCAACTGTTTTGTTAGCAAAACCAATTCTGTAATGTGAACATTATGTTTTGTGTTAAAAAAAGTACCCCGATCCTATTTAATAACAGCAACAATAAGAGCATATGGTAACTATTGCTTATTTAATTTGAAAACTCATTATTGTAACTATTTTATTTACATTGTGTTCTTTTGAAAAGGCCAGACCTTGCACAAGCTTAGGTTTCTTGTCTGAGACCTCCCCCATACCTCTGTTAAATAGTTTTCCCTTATATTTTACTGCCTAATAGACGGTGCAGCTGTCTTGAATTTCCATTGATATCAATGTAACCAAACCGAGGCTAGAAGAAAAATAGTCTGGTTCCTATAAGCAAAGTTATTATTAGCATTCATTATTGTTATTCGATACGAGGAACATGACCAAGATGGAGGCGGCATGATAAAAGTATATATGGAAAGAAACCTGAAACCTGAAACAAAACACCAACCTCGTCTTTCTTGCCGAGGAGGGAGACTGGTTCTCCGTCGATCTCAGTGATAATCCAATCGCATAGCCTCTCACTTAATGCTCCCGGGGCACGAGGTGTCATTTTGGCATCTGATGCGGGTCCACATGTGGAGACTTGAACCACCTGAATAATGCACGTCACAAAACAGCCGTCAACATCAGTCATAAAATAGCAGTAGGCCGACCTTTGTCACAACTGATGTTACAGATTACAAACTATAGAGGCAATGTCTCACCATGGTCTCACAAACTTACCAGTAAACATACTGTTCTTAGAAATAATTGTATGCGCACAATAAAAAGCAATAACAATTCAACCCAAACGCTTTTAAAATGTAGGCAATAATTTACCGATTGTCCAGTTTAACCAAACATTTATATTTATAGGGCATACAGCTTTATACTTAAAGCCACTGGACACTATTGGTAATTGTCAAAGACCAGTCTTCTCACTTGGTGTATCTCAACTTATGCATAAAATAACAAACCTGTGAACATTTTAGCTCAATTGGTGGTCGAAGTTGTGAGATAATAATGAAAGAAAAAACACCCTTGTCACAAAGAAGTTGTGTGCTTTCAGATGCTTGATTTCGAGATGTCAAAATCTAATTCTGGGGTCTTGAAATCAAACTCATGGAAAAATACTTCTTTCTCGAGAACTACGTTACTTCAGAGGGAGCTGTTTCTCACAATGTTTTATACTATCAACAGCTCCCCATGTCATGCTCGTTACCAAAATAAGGTTTTATGGCAATAATTATTTTGAGTAATTACCAATAAAGTCCACTGCCTTTAAAGGTACTGTGTCGTCGTGATCAAAGCAGGCTTGTGACTATAATGGGTGGGTTCGATTAGCTTCCCTGGGTCGTCCCCGCGGTGCTCACTCGGGTGAACCCCTGACAAGAGCTAATCGAACGATCACACTCGCCCTCTCGTGGTGACGGCACGCACCTCAGGTCACCCAAGCAGTCCCACGTGACCCACTCCACAAGCAGGGCACTGGGGGCTGACCCGGGTGAGCCCCGTCAAAGCCATTCGAACGTACCGGGGCAGACCGAGGTCGACCCAGGAAAGCTAAACGAACGCACCCAATGTATTTCTAAACGCTCACTCTGTTACTGCACACGAGCTCACTCCCCATCATCAGCGCGTGATGTTTGTGGGTGTCAGTTCATTGTATGTTTTTGTCAACGTAAGGTTTTTTGTGTATTGGTTTCAATAAAACCAAATGATAACTGGCGGGTACTAAAATCTTGACAAGAGTTTAAGCCAGAATCAACAAAGCTCTTTAACTTACCCTATTTCCTTCAACTTCAACTCCCCAGTTTTCTTCTGTAGTCAACCTATGCAGATGGCGGACTTTAGCGTGTGGCAAGCGGCGAATGACGAGTGCAATCTGAGTGGAACCAAACACATACTTAGTGAGGTGATGTAACTCTAAAAAGGTCCATCCAGAGTCAGAATTGACCCCTAGAAGGATCAAAAAAGGAGATATCTTCGGATCCGCGTGACCTGCTTCACGAATCGTACTGACTAGGGATTTCGGTGAGTATAACCCGGTTTCATTTTGACCTGAAGTGCACTCTGACAACACCTGGGTCAAAATTGACTCTGTTCCGGGGTCCTGTGGGGCCTGACCCATTTCTTTGTGATTATGCCCCGGAATAAGTGTCAAAAGCACCCATAGAAATGGTTTATTGACACAGTTTCCGGATCAAAGTCCCTCGTATATCAGTTTCAGGTCAGGCTAATCCAGAAACGACTACAGGCCCCCTATATAATAAGACCTACACTGTTATTCCCATTAATAAGTACCTTTAATAAAATAAAACAAAACTGTTGAAAAAAAAAATCTTACAAAACAGCTTAGGATAAATCAAAAGCCTACAAATGACTGTGATTGCGTTCAAACTTAACTCGGGAAAGTACTGAGTATATACAGGGCTATCATCGGTGTATATGGGTAAAACCAACCAATATTCCTAATCGCCAATGCAAATTAAAACATCTATTAAGCCTATATCATGACGTCAACACGGCACCATTCAAAATTGACTTGATAAATGCATGGAAGTATTAAGCACGCTTCGGTACAATTAAACAAAAAAAGCTGCAAGCAAATAGGAAGTGTTGGGAGCTAAATACCATCCGTCTGTACGAAATGGCAGTAAGAGTTCATGAATGAAATGATTTATTTTAGGCCTAATACTTACCTGTTCGTTAGCTGATGTGGTAAATAGTGTGTTTGCAATGACAGGGTCGACAACAATCTGTTCGTTAATCTGCCGAAGTTGGTCGCCAACATGAAGTTTTTTATTCAGTGCAGAACATCCTGATTTCCACCCGGCAATCCTGAAACAAAGACAATAGTTTATTTATTTGCTGAGTGTTTGTAGTTGTATTTATTTAATTATTTATTTATTTATTTATTTATTTATTTGACTATTTTTTATAGATTCGTTTCTTAAACAGGACACATAGATTAGCTCGGAAGCTGTTTACACATTGTTTTGGTAAAAAGGAATACAACAAAATATAGAAACAAGCAACAGCAAAAAAAAACTATAAAAAAAATAACAAAAGAAACAAACAAAGTGGAAAACACTCTGGAATAAGGAAACAATACAAGTGCTATAATCGTAGAATATCTAAAATACACATTCAATATACATCTTTTGAATCTATCAATAGAGGAGACATTCTGAGTTAGAGTTTAAAGGCAGTGGAAACTATTGGTAATTACTCAAAATAATTATTAGCGTAAAACCTTACTTGGTAACGAGTGGTATAGAACATTGTGAGAAACGGCTCCCTCTGAAGTGATTTTCCACGAATTTGATTTCAAAGCCTTAGATTTAGAATTTGAGGCCACGAAATCAAGCATAATGAAAGCACACAACTTCGTGTGAAGAGGGTGTTTTTTTCTTCAGTGTTAACTTCGCCGACCAATATCGAGCTCAAATTTGTTATTTTATGCAAATGTTGAGGTACACCAAGTGAGAAGACTGGTCTTTGACAGTTACCAATAGTGTCCAGTGTCTTTAAAGCAATAGCACATATCATAACTACACAGGTATTGTTTAAGCATTCAAAATTTGGATTTGGAGAAAAAACATTGAACGAGTCTGCGTTCCTTGTATTGTGGTATTGAAGCAACCCAGTAATGTTTGTTATTTAATTCAAATGTATTTAGTACTAAGAGTGTCGTTACACTGTTTTTTTGTAATCTGCATATGTAATTTTAAGTTCACAGATTTACAAATAACTTATTGGGTTTACAGAAGGTAGTGGTGAAAGACTTCTCTTGAAATATTATTCCATGAAATGCTTTACTTTTTGAGAAAACAGTAAAACAATATCAATTCGATTGACCGATTGAGCCTAAATTTTCACAGGTTTGGTATTTTATATAGACGCTGTGATACACGAAGTGTGGGCCTTGGACAATACTGTTTACCAAAAGTGTCCAATGGCTTTAAAGTTTAAGACCGAGTTTTTGGATAAAATTGTGTAGGAGGAAAACATAAATGGAAACAATTATTTCCATAAAGTAAGGTTTGCGGTTGTGGTAACACTAAATGAAATGATAATATCTTAATGAGCTTGGGTGGTTCTGAAAAAAAGGCCGTAGGTTTGAACTCGACGTTTCAGTATAGTCTGAACATCTTCTGGAGAAAACTTGTTGTTGTCACATATAAAACTTTCACAAAGGTAATGCGAAGATCATGATAGTGTTTTGTAACCAATACCTTTTATAGTATCTTTGCCAATACATACTGAGTGTGGGCCGAACTAGTGCACTGGACACCTTTGGTGTATCTCAACATATGCATACAAGAACAAACCTGTGAAAGTTGCGAGAGTATAATGGAAGAAAAAATCATTGTCGCACAAGTTGTGTGCTTTCAGATTCTTGAATTCGAGACCTCAGCTGAGGTCTCGAATTCAATTCAAAAGTTTCAGTGAGAAATTACTTCTTTCTCAAAAACTACGTCACTTCAGAGGGAGCCGTTTTCTCACAATGTTTTATACCATCCACAGCTCTCCATTGCTCGTTACCAAGTAAGTTGTTATGCTAATCATTATTTTGTTTGGGTACTTATCAATAGTGTCCAGTGCCTTTAAAGAGCTAATGTTGGGCACTGCTATAATTTTGCTTACCACACAAAATCACCAATCCGCACGAGCGCCAGCATGTCCTCCAAATCGTCCCTACACAAGTCGACGCGGAAACTTGTGTGGCTAATCTCCCAACGCAGTGTACTGTGGACGACAAGAATATTGCGTTCAAAACAAAAAGTTTGACTTATCAAACAAAAATACTCGTGGGTTCGATTCCCACCCGAGTAATATGCCTGTGATTTTTCTTCACAGACCTCGGGTAAGTACCGAGTATGCAGTGCTAACACACATCGGTGTATTTGGGTAAAATACAAAATGAATATTCTGTATCCCCGATACAAATTTAACATCTATTAAATCGTTTGCAGCACCCGCTGCTAAAACATAGGATTCGAACTGCCTCTAGCTACCGGGCAATCTAGGTGGTCTAGTTGGTATGACACTGCTCTAGAATTGCAATGGTCATGGGTTCGAATCCGCCCGAGTAATAATAAGCCTGTGATTTTGTTCACATAACTCGGGTAAGCATTGAGTATAAATACAGTGCTAACATCGGTGTGTATGGGGTAAAATTCTAAATCTAAGGTCTCGAAATCAAACTCGTGGAAAATTACTTCTTTCTCGACAACTATGTCACTTCAGAGGGAGCTGTTTCCCACAATGTTTTATACTGTCAATCTCTGCCCGTTACTCTTCACCAAGTAAGGGTTTATGCTAACAATTATTTTGAGTAATTACCAATAGTGTCCACTGGTCTTGAGCGTCTATAGGTGACAGATATGCACGCTAAATAAACTCCATTTAACTTGATGTAGGCATTGACTTACTTGAAATCGAATGTATCTCCTGTTAGCGGTGACGGCAGTGGTCTGTTACTCAGATCCAAGCACACTAGGTTCGAATGTGATCCACCTTTTCTCATCATGACTGGCGAAGCAGGAGGCGATGCGGTAATACCCTGTAGACCACCCCGTGACCGGTGCATCAGATTGAGAGGCTGAGGCAACGAAATCTTCCTCCTGGCTGCCTCGGAGTCATCGAACAAATGAGGGTACTGTCGGGTGAAGGATTGAGAAGGCACATGTACATCCGGCAGATTGATTGTAGGGACGTTCTTGGCATCGTGAGACTGGTGGTTCTTCGCCTCGAAGAAACCCACAGAAGAGTGCTTTGGTGACTGCCTTGGCGAGCTCGGTGGGGTGTATGAAGCACCGGGAAAGGTTCCGTGTCTGGCGTGCATCCCTCTGGGCGGCAGTTCTGGAGGAGGAGCAGGGTGCGGGTGGGGGAGATTGGCGTAGATTTCCCTGACGCTTACCAGGTTCTCGTGTCGCATCGCGTTCTCCTCCATCCACTTCGATTGGTCTTGTACGTTATGGATATTGACGTACAGGTCGGGATCTGCAAAGAAAACCTTGCTAGCTTTAAATTGTCTTGACTGTTTGTAATACTGTTTGTCATAGGTGACTGTGTTAGCAGATTATGTATTGAGCCTTCTATATAATAATACATGTCCTTTCCGGAATAAAGTTCCTACTTGGGAGTGCTATCTTCCACAAGACATCAATTATGTTTGACGGTTCAATGCACACGCTTACTCAGGGAACCATAGATTGATTGGTTGATTGATTGGAATAAAGGCATTATACAATTTCATTGCAGAGCGATCGACGAATGTAACTGACCATTGTCTTTATACTCGCACGCTTCCTTTTCAGAAAAACTTAAAGGAACACGTTGCCTAGGATCGGTCGAGTTGGTCTTTGAAAAGCGTTTGTAACCGTTTTGTATATGTGACGGTCATAGAAATTGTACCCCTACTGTTATTTTTATTGCACTTACTTATTATGTAACATTTAATTATTCATGAGAAGCGCCCTCTCTTGAGAAGCATTTCAATTTCGCGCGCTTCCGCCACCCTCATAAGGATTCCAGCGAAGACCTGACAACATGTATTTTGTCTTCGTCTGTTTCAGGAAATAAAATGGTGCACCGAGTGGAAAGAAAACAACTTGCCGTTAGCCCCATCCTTATACGACTTTCTTAAGTATTAGAGAGGGTCACATATAAAATGCATATGGTTAGAAAGATGTTGTAAAAGTAGAATAGAATGATCTACACAAATTTGCCTCGCAATTGCGTGGTTTTCGTTTTACTTTGCGAACTAACACGGTCGGCCATTTATGGGAGTCAACAATGTGACTCCCATAAATGGCTGACCGTGTTTGTCGACGAGGTTAAATAAAAACCTCGCAATTTCGAGGCATATTTGTGTGGATCATTGTATTCTACTTTTAAAACCTCTTTCTAACCATATGCATTTCACAACAAACGGTTTCAAACGCTTTTTATATAGACCAACTCGTCCAATCCAAGGCAACGTGTTCCTTTAATGCAAGAACCGAAAATCTGCGAAATATGCAGGTCTTTTATTTATAAAAAAAAACCTGACTGTCAGAAATGGTGCTACTTCAAAACGTAAAACATCAAACAAAAGTTCGCATATTCCACATACAATGCACAAGATCATTGACTAGCCTGTCACTTCATAATATGCCCAAGTAAAGCTATGTTTCGTGCAATTTTATATACGTGAAAGCTCATAACATTTAGAAGCTATAATATTTGTGTTTAATACAATTTTCCGGTAAAATCTGCCAAACTCTTCCTAAGCTATGATTATTCTTAGGACTTATGGCGAGCTAGTAACCATAGACGTAACGACGCATTGAAATCGACTGCAGTGCCTTAAAGACACTGGACACTATTGGTAGTTGTCAAAGACCAGTCTTCTCACTTGGTGTATCTCAACAAATGCATAAAATAACAAACCTGTGAAAATTTGAACTCAATTGGTCGTCGAAGAAAAAGAAAAGGAAAAAACACCCTTGTCACACGAACTTGTGTGCTTTCATATGCTTGATTTTGAGACCTCAATACTAGTTCTAAGGTCTCGAAATCAAATTCGTGGAAAATTACTTCTTTCTGAAAAACTACGTCACTTCAGAGGGAGCCGTTTCTCACAATGATTTGTACTATCAACCTCTCCCCATTACTCCTTACCAAGTAAGTTTTTATGCTAATAATTATTTTGAGTAATTACCAATAGTTTCCACTGCCTTTAAAAGCTCATTAGTTCACTTACTGGTTGATCCTTCCAGCGTTACATGTGCCCGTGTACAACAGTTATGACTAACAGTTTCAGCGCTTGGTCGTTTCTTTATGGAAGGCTCTTCATAATGTGATGAGGAACCCTCTTTAGCTGATGGTGTTCGCCCTTGGTGGTCGGAGAAAGAACGATCTCTGGACAGGATATGCTTCTGTTATAAAAACAAAAGGAAAAAAAAAAAACAGACGTTTCAAACTTGTTCTCCAAAACCCATCTCATCCAAAACAGTAAATTGGCTTTAGTTTTGTACATTGTTTTTTGTATTAAGAGTTGATGTTTTTGATATGTTG
This sequence comes from Asterias rubens, assembly GCF_902459465.1. NCBI lineage: Eukaryota > Metazoa > Echinodermata > Asteroidea > Forcipulatida > Asteriidae > Asterias > Asterias rubens. The sequence continues at coordinate 7,306,640 of NC_047070.1, read as the reverse complement.
CTGCTTATTATCTTCTATTTTGTATTTTTCCCGCGCCATGGGCGTCAAAACGTGACGGATACCGACGCGATCGATATAAGCGTTCTTGGCGTTCTGTTTTATTGTATTGTATATAAATGAGCAAACGAGCTTGTCATGTATTGGTAAAGTTGGATTCCGTCATTGTAGAACCATCGTTGAAAAGATTAAGTTCTGATAAGGAACTCGGTGTTACTGCTTCACATAATGGAAAGCACACTTGCTTACAGAATTCCTCAGGCTTGCGAGTAGCAGTGATTGAGTTCACTTATGGGTCATCTTTGTTCACTACCAGAAATATATCATAACAATAATACCCACACCGTTTTGTGTTGGTTTAATTTCAATGTATTTTCCGATGATTGTCATAAAGGAAGCACACAAACTTGTCATTCTGGGAAGCGATTAAAGATGCAAAACATTAAATATTGTTTGAAGCTTTGCAAGGTGTACATGTAGATAAATAGGAATAAACTGTAAATAAATTATAGCAAACTTGCGGGTTCAACCATGTGTAAATCTCTTTTGTGCGAGTGTTGTCTCTGAAAAGGGCCGGTTTGGTCTCAACTTTTCGACCATTATACTCTGCTCGTCTTCATGAGAATATTGTTTTGATGAAGTTACCCCACATTTTTTGCTTTAGTACAAACAGCTTGCTGTCCAGTTTTTACTTGCACCATGTAGTGCACTTGATTGAGATTGCGGTACATGGTTTCACGCGTGGCCCAGCCGCAGTGCGGTAATCTTCGAAGCAGCACTTGTTTTGGAGAAGAAGAAGATGATGAAGAAGAAGAAGATGAAGAAGAAGAAGAAGAAGAAGAAGAAGAACCTTACTTGAGACACTTCGGTTAAGTCAGCAGACTTTACTGCTGATCGTTCCATGGTCCCGTTCGGCCTCTGCGAGGGTTGTTGCTGATTACTGCCGTGTGAAGAGACTTGTGGAGGAACATGAATCTCTTTCCAACCCAGGCGGACGAACACACCATTTATTGCGCTGCACCAGTCGTCCAAGTCTTCCCTGGAAACAAAATTGTTTTGTAATGAAAGGTACTTCTTGTAATACTTACGTGTAATAGTGCTCATATCTTCCACTCAGTGACACTCAAGACGCTTCAACTTCCAACTTGTATTTTGATTGACATAATAAGAACAACATCCTATTGCTGAGAGGTGTGGGGAGTTTTTTCAAGACTGATACTCTGGACGTTAGGAACATGGTTTAGGGGTGTTTCGGCTTGAAAGGTGAATAACCCGACGGGCCCAGGGACTCCCCATATTAAATTGAACAAAAGATTGCAGTTCAAGAGTCAATGAATAATTTTCCCTTTATATACTGTAAAAAGCTGTGAGACTGCTATGTAATTTGTGTGTATTTTTGAATATTTTAGCATGTTGCACTGTATTCATTGGGAGTTTATTTAGTGTGGTGCAACCTTAGCAACAGTCGTAGTCGTAGCTGTATAGCTGCCACCTGGGACCTCTTTTCGAATCCTCGGCTTCGGCTTTGGATTCAGCTTCCGGCTCTGCATGCTCTCGTCTGAAGCCCTGTGAGCGCGTACGCAAAGCACGCGCAATATTGTCGAAACAGCCGCGGGGTCAAGCTAGCCTGAGCCGAATCTGGAGCCGACCTGTTGTTTCGAAAAGGGCCTTGGATACAGCTTCAGTCTGGTTCAATACCTTCTATCGGCTTCCAGGTAATATGCCACTTGTTTATCCTTGAGAATACACAGCACACTGGATTCCTTATGTTTCTTGACAGCAGGGAAATACATGGTATGAACCTGTAAAAAAAAAAAAAAAAAAAAAAAAAAAAAGAGTTTGTAGAGTGAGTACAAGAGAATTTGACTGTGACTTGTGGTAAAAAAAAACAACAAAAAGCGCTGACACTCAAAACGCCAGTGAAGAACATATCAAACAAGCATCTGTTCCAGCTTATCTGAAGAAGAAAAATAATGAAATAATTTGAAAAATTGTTTTTCTAAAAGAAGTCATGCTAGTTTACTGAAATCACTCATGTTTGTAGCTGTCCATGAAACGTTAATGCTTGACTGAATCTATACATTTTAGTACACAGCTAAAATGCTTATTTTACATTTGTTTTGTCAAGTAGTCAGTGGCCATCTTGCAAAATGGGTACCTTTATTTAGAAAAAAAAAAAGACTCAACTTATCTTAGGAGTTATCAATTTCTTTAAGTTTTCTTCTTCTAATAATCAGGAGAGAGTGCTTGTTAATATGTGCTTTACTAAACTGTTGAGGGTCATTTTTTCAACTTCTTTTTTATTCAACCTGTAGTCAATAGCAATAACAGCAAGCAAACAAACAGACAGACAAACAAACAAAACAACTGCATGACGATGATAAAGAAAATTATAGCAGCGTAAATTGTATAAACAATTGTATCATTGTTGTTTTTTTGTTTTGTTTTTACACATACACAATTGTGTGTTAGCATAAAACAAAAAATCACGGGCATATTAATCGGGTTGGATCCGAACCAACGACCTTTGTAATTCTAAAGCAGTGTCATACCAACTAGACCACCAATATTGCCCGGTGGCTAGAGGCAGTTTCGAATCCCATGTTTTAGCAGCGGGTACCGCAAACGATTTACTTGCATCGGGGACACAAAATACTCACTATGGGTTTTTTTTTCCAAGTGTAAAGAAAGTTGTGACAAAAACTTGATTTTTTGGTTTCAAGTCAATGTTTGCTTGGAATTGTCCTGATGTATTAATTCAGCAACAGTTATTTTGTATTAGTTGTTTGCGTAAAACGTAAAAAACACGCAGTCTGTGACGTACCTCCGAGTCTTTCGTCAGGACTATCTGTTCCACATTCTTTATAAGGTGTCCACGAGGTGACGTGAAGTCGTTAGCGTGCTTGTAGCCACTTAGTGTCAGCAGATGATGTTTGAGACACCGTAAAACGAAATAGCGACGGTATTTGTCCTGAAGGAACGATGATCCGATTTTATTTTAAAATGTTGCAACCAATTAATGCTTTAAAGACACTGGTCACTATTGGTAAGTGTCAAAGGCCAGTCTTCTCACTTGGTGTATCTCAACATGTGCATAAAATAACAAACGTGTGAAAATTTGAACTCAATTGGTCGTCAAAGTTGCGACATGTTAAAAAAAAACACCCTTGTCACATGAAGTTGTCTGTTTTAGATGCTTATAGATTTCGAGGTCTCGATATCAAATTCGAATATCTTAGAGGAAAATTACTTCTTCCTCAAAAACTAACGTTACAAGAGGTAGCAGTTTCTCAAAATGTGTTATACTATCAACAGCTCTCCATTGCTTGTTACCAAGTAAGTTTTATGCTAAAAATTATTTTGAGTAATTACCAATAGTGTCCAGTGCCTTTGAACGTGTTCTGTATACCACGTGTATTAAATCGTTTTATGGAAGATGCATGTTTAAAAGCACTGTTTAAAAAAAATAAAAATTGTAAAAATCATATTTTGAAAACAGTGGTGAGTGATACCATCATATAGGAAGGGTTAGTTGCATCCTGATGCAACTTGCTCTTTAATCCTACCCTTTCATGTCTCCCTGCATTGTTGTCGAACAATACATTTACCACTTTTATGGTCCAGTAACCCATCCTTTCGTTCTAGACATCCTTTGTCCTCGCCACTTCCCTCCTATTGGTTCATAGCCACCAATATTGTCTCTGAAATAGAAACTTTGATTGGCTGTTATTTTCCCGCTTCTTTCTGGATCCTTTCCTTAATCCCTTTCCCCCTCTCTTTTTCTATAAATGGATATGTATTTGTTTGTACTTGTTTTATGCCTCTGAAGAAGGTCCGGATTGGATCGAAAGCTAAGGCCATCTACCCTATTCATTATATCACATAGGAAGGGTTATACCTTGAATGAAATGTGGGTGCTGCCCTTCTTCTGGTAACCGACAGTGAGGTAGCCATTGTAGATGTGTTCAGCATCATCAGATGTGTTCATCTTAATATCTTCTTCTGTGGTTGTCTAATCGCAGGGGAATGTTGATAATGGACGCACACCTACCGATGACGTAAAATAACGAAATGTACACTATGGCATTAATACGCAACACTCAAATCACGATAGAGAGTGGCTGGACAGACACTGGGCACTATCGGCAATTGTCAAAGACCAGTCTTCTCACTCGGTGTAAATCAACATATGCATAAAATAACAAACCCGTGAAAAATTGAGCTCCAATGGTCGTCGTTGCGAGAAAATAATGAAAGAGAAAACACGAAGATGCTTGATTTCGAGACCTCAAAATCTAATTATGAGGTCTCTAAATCAAAATACGTTACCTCGGAGGGAGCCGTTTATCACAATGTTTTATACCATCAACAGCTTCCTGTATAAGGTTTTATGCTAATATTTATTTTGAGTAATTACCAACAGAAAGTGTCCACTGTTTAAAAACATTTTGACAAATTCCTGGGTCATTGACTAATATTGCTATATATTTTGGCCGATTTGACCAACAAATTTGATTTGGAATTTTAAATAGCTATTTTTTTCGGAATCAGGAAGTGATAAGCTTTAATTTAATATATTGCCACGAATACAATCTGCCAGTGGTACGTGGTATGTTAAATAAGAACTAAGCATTGTTATCGGGATCCGATCTCAGCCGATCAGCCATGTACAAACAATTTTCGTTTTGAAACAGCATTATTTGTTGTCAAAATGTGTTCGTTCAAAGAAAATATTGTCATAAACCATTCTTTGGCCAAACAATAGACCATTTAGCTTTGGAGAAAAAAAAAAACAATTTACCAGGAGCCCCAAAATGTATTGCAAAAGCAAATTGCTTGAAACCCATACAAATTGAACTAATTACCTTATAGTTCTGAGCAGACGTAATCTGATCATTATAAAATAAAAAATCCTGTTTTTTGTATTACAGAAATTAGGTGATGAGTTTGCCAGTACAAACACATCCGTGACGTATGCGGCCCTGTTTTGGTTAAACGATGTAAGTCATTTTTTTGAGATTTTGAGATAAAGCCATTTCCCAGTAAAGTGAGGGCGCTCTTTCCGATTCTGAAAATCTTATCGTCAACGGATGAGTGGTTCAGAAGATACAAACTGTATGTTGACCTGTACAACTCAAAGTTTGTGACTTTAATTCACAAAAAAGATGTATGTCACACTTACACTTATTTTACAAACTAAAAATATGGTAAAATGGTGTATCTCTCTGACATACACCATTTGAGCAAATTAATCAACATCCCAAATGCTTTTTAGTATACCATTGTTATGCACCAGTTTGACGACATACGCTTTCCTGTGAGTGTGCATTATTTCGGTGAAATGATGTATCTTTGAATAAACTGTCACAGTTTCTTCAATAATGTTCAAAAACTTATAACAAAATATGGAAACTTATTTTCAATTATTACATTAGTGAAAAACTTAAAAAAAAATGACAATCCAATATTCTGAAACAAAAAGGCAGTTATTTCAACTTTCAACATATTTTTCTTCAAATTAGCTTTTTTGAGATACATCGTTTCACCAAAACAGGGCCGCATGAGCATTACGAAAACAAAATAATATCCCCGATACAAAATTAACAGCTGTTACAACAAAACAACAAAACAATAGAAAGTAGCACTTCGTGGGAAACCTGCCTTTAGAAGAAAAAGAAACCTGATGTTATTCTGAGCAGACATATAAAATTGTTATCTGAACACTCTGTTTTTTGTTTTCCCCCAGGAATTGTGTAAAGGGATGAGTTTACATAAACACACAAACATCCGTGACGTATTAGCATTGAGAAAACAAAATATCCTCTCCGATGCCAAATTAACGTCTGTTAAAACAAAAACAAAACAATAAATAAAGACGTGGGAAATCTACTATTAGAAAAAAAAAAAAAAAAAAAAAAAAAAAATGACAACAATAGTTCTGAGCAGACATATAAAATGTTATCTGAGAATATAAAATCAAAAATTCTGATTTGTTTTTACAGGAATTAGGAAAGTGATCAGTTTGAGCATTTAGAAAACCAAATAACCTCTCCGATACCAAATTAACATCTGTTAAAATAAAAACAACACAATAAATACAGAAAAGAAAGTAGCCCTTCGTGCAAACAAAAACCCTGACATAAACAATTCTGACCAGACGGATACATTATTATCTGAACATATGAAATCTAAAATCCTGTGGTTATTGTTTTTACAGGAATTAGAAAATTGATGAGTTTGGGAACACATAAACATCCCTGTATGAGCATTGAGCCAACCAAATATTATAATCCCCAACGCTAATTTAGCATCAAGGGTCTGGATACTTGTTTTGGACACAAAACACCAATGTCCACAGATTTACATTAACTCACACCGTTTGAAGATAATGATGGTGGAAAGCTTCCCTTTAGAGGTGCTGTAGTTTTCGAGAAATTAGTAAAACAAGTCACGAACATTATTTTAGCATGTATAACGAGTTTACCAGGTATGGTAATAATTTATACCATAACTGTTAAAACGTTTTACATGCTTAAACCGAAACGAAAATTATTTATGTGACATTGTTTTACTATGTACTATAAAACTAAAGCACCTCAGCAAGTACTATTTTAAGGTGAGCTTTCTACTATCATTATCTTCAAACGGTGTAAGTTTGTGGACATTTCGTTTTTTTGTTACAACAAGTGACACAAACCCTTTAAAACAAAAACAACACAATTAACACAAAAATGAAAGCAACACTTCGTATAGGAAACCTTCTTTTCTGTGAACCTATTTTGAAGAAAACAGTTCAGTTCAGTTAATCGGGGCTATTTTTTAATCGTTCTTTTGTTTGTGGAATGCGGTATAAAAGGATGTACGGTGAGCGTTACTATGCTCAAGGTTTTCTAGGAAACTCTAAACAGGAGCGAAAACGAAACAATATTATTTCGAGTGGAAGCCCTTCATAGAGAGCTAATAATTATCTGCTATCATGAACGTAATTATATTGGGTTTTGTTCACCGTTACAAAGGCGATTATGTATACGTGTGCCTACTGTCTACTGATATATGAAACTGAAAAGAAATTCTAAATTTGCCGTCTGTGAAATCAGTCTCCTTCCATTATATGACAAAAAAAGCTCTCTTCTCAGTCTATCAGCCATTTACTTAGAGATCTGGACACTATTGGTTATTGTCAAAGACCAGTCTTCTCACTTGGTGTATCTCAACATATGCATAAAATAGCAAACCTGTGAAAATTTGAGCTCGATTGATCGTCGAAGTTAAGAGATAACTATGAAAGAAAAAAAAACACCCTTGTCACACGAAGTTGTGTGCTTTCAGATACTTGATTTCGAGACCTCAAATTCTAAACTTGTCTCGAAATCAAATCTGAGAAAATTACTTCTCGAAATCTACGTCACTTCAGAGGGAGCCGTTTCTCACAATGTTTTATACCATCAACCTCTCCCCATTACTCGTTACCAAGTAAGGTTTTATGCTAACAATTATTTTGAGTAATTACCAATAGTGTCCAGTGCCTTTAACTAATATCTATAGTTTCAAGGCACTTGACGCTATTGGTAATCACTCAAAATAATTGTTAGCATACCAATAGGAGACTTTCCAACGCTAGGTTGCAGCAGACATACCGGGTAAATTTCAATTGTTTACGTAGTTCTGAACATGCGCATAATTCTGAGAACAATGGATTTACCCGGTAAGTCTGCTGCCCTCTATCGTCCCAGAAAGTCTCCCATTGACTTGGTAAACGAGCAATACAGAGCTGTTGATAGTGTTAAACATTGTGAGAAACGGCTACCTCTTTTAAAAGTAACGTAGTTTTTGAGAAAGAGGTAATTTCTCACCCAAATATTAAAAAACTCAGGCTCGAAGCCTTTAATATGCGTCTGAAAAACAATTTTTTTTCTTCTTTCATTATTCCCATGCAACTTCGACGAAGCTCAAATTTTCGCATGTTTGTTATATTATGCATGTTGAGATACAGCAAGTGAGAAGACTGGTCTTTGACAATTTACAAAATGCGCCCAATGCCTTTTGACTCTGTGTTCCTGTAACTGTCTGTATAATCTCCACACCACGGTTTAATCCGACAACCTCATACTGTATTCATGTTGGTCATGTTGGTCCACGTATAGATAGATCCCCATCCCACCCCTATTATTACTGCGGTATTTTAATCATCTATGAAACATGTTTTACTTCAAATTCATTTACAAGACAAGTAGTAAATAAAATTTACTTGAATTGCATTGAATAAAATATCCATTTATTTGTTCTACCTGTTAAACGGATGTTCACATTAAACATTACATGCAGTTTGCAATACCCATATGAAGTGCCGCAGCTGCATTTTGCTTAGACTTGACTCGAGTCCTAATCCCGTGCCATCGCCAGAAAAAAACTATTGTTTTGTCGATGCTCTGCATCCCCCCCCCCCCCAACCTGTTTCGCGCGCTCGGCAGGACCACAGTTTGACGGCGGATATGCTTGGGGACCTCTCGCACGATTATGAGACTTGAATCGAGTCTACATTATTTTTGTCATGTGCGGTATGACCTTACCGACCGCGACACTGTACAACAATGCCATGCCTATCCCATGCCCACCACGGTGTGACAGAAACTTTGAACATAACTCTACAACAAAGTAAAGTGGAAGGGAAAATACCTTTCATTGTTGATGTAGGTTGCCGTATAAACACAATTCATTACATACAATGCACAGCCCCGGTCCCAATCCAGTCCAATGCTCACATTGATATAGGCCTATATGAATACTATGGTAAACTATCCGGCGTAAAAGCTAATAAGCCTAAGTATATAATTATTATATTATTTTCTTGTAAATTGATGTTATGCTATTTTTCACTTTCAGAAACTGACTTGGAAAATTATACATTTTTTTATAGAATGTTCTCGTAATGAAATACATATCACACAGGCTCAAACAAGTGTTAACCAAAAGAAAAACCGGTGTTTTCTTTTAACAGACGAAGAAGGAATTCCATGTTCCAAAAGTACAATTTGATTTGTTAATTTGTTTAATTAACAAATCTGCAAACGAAGTAAGCCTTCGGTTTATATTGACCACACGTGCCCCCTAAAAACGGTGGGCCCCGTGCTTTCAAAACTTAACAAATACACAAATACAGTGGGTGTAAACAAATAAATCAAAATAAACATAAATATATACAGCAAAAATATTAAAAACTTGATTTCGTTTTCCAGAGAGATTTACACATAGTTTTTGCTCTTTGCTGTTTTTTTGTTCTTCTATAATAAAAACTTGGCCGAGTAGCAGATAAGCGGTTTATAACTTTTTGTTTTTTTACCCTATGGGCCTACACCATTGGACACTCATTCCCGAGGTTTGTGAAAAACAATCCACATGAAATTACTCTGGCGCATTCAAACCCACGACTTTGCATTGCTGGAGAAGATATCAACTACCACTACAATAATGTCTAACCACTTACATTGCTCTAGCAATGCAAAGGCCGTGGGTTTGAACCCCACTGGGAGTGATTTACTTGGGGATTTTCTTCACAGAACTCTGACAAGTACTGAGTATGCAATGCCCAATGCACATCGGTGGCAGGGTAACACAAAATTGTATATGGAAGGTTTGTACCCTTTTACAAACCCCTTTGATTACCCCCCCCCCCCCCCCCCCCACTCACCAACTCTCATCACATAATACAGAAATAAACAGTTATACAAAATAACAAACAATTACACACAACTAAAAGTTTTTGTGCAGGTCTGCCACTGTACATCATATGGCGTAGTGGTACGTATCAGACACATGGAATAGAAGTGGAAAATCACAAATTTTTTTCGGCACTCTATCGAACGCCCCCCCCCCCCCCAACCCATTCTGACCCTATGTTATATATGCGACATTCGTGATATCTGAAAAGACGATTCTTAATAGACGCATAGCATGGAATAAAAACTGACATGAATGTTTCCATCCAGTCAGCATCGAAGTACAGCGAACACTTTTTTCCTTCGTTTCTTGTGTCCCGTTATAAATAACAACGGTTGTCAAAGTTAAAGACACTGGGCACTATTGGTAATTGTCAAAGACCAGTCTTCTCGCTTGGTGTATCTCAACATATGCATAAAGTAACCAACCTGTACAAACTTGGGCTCAATCAGTCGTCGAAGTTGCGAGATAATAATGAAATAAGAAACACCCTTGTCACACGAAGTTGTGCTCTTAAATGCTTGATTTCGAGGCCTCAAAATCTAATTCTGAGGTCTCGCCGTGGAAAACTACTTCTTTCTCGAAAACTACATTGCTTCAGAGGGAGCCGTTTCTCAAAATGTTTTACACTATCAACAGCTCCCCATATGTAGTCATTAACAATTAAGGTTTTATGGCAACATTTATTTTGAGTAATTGCCAATAGTGTCCACTGCCTTTAACTCTGTACGCAATTCTTCTGATAACGTGAGGCAATCAAACGTAACTTACCTTTTTTGATCGATCAGTGCAATGCGTAATAACCTAATAATATGAACATGTAAATCGGCAACCCTGTAAATCCGCCAGTGGCCGTTATGGGCTTTAGAATATCATTCACATTAAGCACTGAACTTACCTTGTGAAGTTATCACTCGGTTCTATTTGTTTCCATTGGTTCTAAACGCAAACAACTGCTCTTCAGCTATAACTGGTGAGGAATATTCCAAAGCTGTCTATCTGGCTCTTTGATATATTTATTATTTCCTTATACACTTTCTAGAAATAAACTAATGAATAAGTGCCCTACGTATGCGGATGTTTGAACTACCGTTTGGCCAAGCCGAACGGATACGGAAAGCGGTAGATTTAGAACGGGTTACAGCCCAACAATTTGTTTTCCTCCTTGTGCCAAACTGCTCGTTGAAATACCTGCGTTAGAAGGTCACAGCGTATACACCATTTTCCAATGCAGAACTTCCGTCATGCCATTGAACTAGTTTCATTTTTGGTTCTCGCATGAATAGTCGAACACAAAACAACCCTCTCATTCAACGGGAAGTTACCATTATTCACTGTAAAATTCCATGACACCCAGTACCATATCTATAGATATTCTGACGAACATATTTTTTTGGTTGGCACGAACAATAATGTCGCAGTCAGTATACTATTTTGTTCACCTACAGTTAAAGGCAGTGGACACTATTGGTAATTTACTCAATAATTACTTAAAATAACTATTAGCATAAAACCTTTCTTGGTGACGAGTAATGGGGAGAGGTTGATGGTATAAAACATTGTGAGAAACGGCTCCCTCTGAAGTGCCATAGTTTTCGAGAAAGAAGTAATTTTCCACGAATTTGATTTCGAGACCTCAGATTTAGAACTTGAGGTCTCGAAATCAACCATCTAAACGCACACAACTTCGTGTGACAAGGGTGTTTTTCTTTCATTATTATCTCGCCACTTCGATGACCGATTGAGCTCAAATTTTCACAGGTTAGTTATTTTATGTATATGTTGAGACACACCAACTGTGAAGGCTAGTCTTTGACAATTGCCAATAGTGTCCACTGCCTATAAAGAAAAAAACTTAACTTCACAAAATTTCTAAATAGTGTATTGCACCATTCAGGTTTAATAACCTGATACCATTGAAGTAGAACTCGAAAGACTAGACTAACTATTTATTTTTTAATTGATGAATGTTTCCTTCCTCGTGTCGTTGGACACCTTTGGTAATTGTCAAAGGCCAGTCTTCTTAATTGGTATATCTTAAAACTCAAGGCTAGTCATAACTCGAGAAAAGACTATCGTTAACTCTGTGTGAAATCCAAAACCGTACTCTAACTTGTTGTATACATCTCAACATATGCATGCAATAACAAATCTGTGAAAGTTTGGACTCAATTGGTCTTCGAAGTTGCTAGAGAATAGTGGAAGAACAAAAACACTTGTCGCACAAGTTTTGTGCTCTCAGATGCCTTGAATTCGAGACCTTAGAAAATGTCTCTTATTCAATTCAAATAGTATTTAAGTGAGAAATTATCTCTTTCTCAAAAGCTACGTTACTTCAGAGGGAGCTGTTTTTCACAATGGTTTATACTATCACAGCTCCTCCGTTGCTCGTTACCAAGTAAGATTTTTTTGCTAGCAATTATTTTGAGTAATGTTCAGTGGTGTTCGGTGCCTTTTATTTTGTGGGCCTAAAAGAATGCGTTTGGCTCTAAGCCCTTTGGTACACTAAAGCACTTTTGTCCCGATAGCAGAAGGTGAACAATATTTTATTTTAATTAATTGTATTTTAAATCTTTATACATATGCAATTATTACAAGTTGTTCAGGGGCTGTCAAGGTTAAAAAAAAAAAAAAAAAAACTGTCATCAAAAGATGTGTAAAACCAGACCCCTGCCAACGATAAAAAATTTAATTGTATAATATAAAAAGGAGATTGCACGCAAACATTGAAAAACAACACATAAGAAAACATTAAAACAAAAGCAAATCCAGATTATTGCAAAAACAACACACACAATAAAACACCATAACAACAGGAGGAAGGGACAACAATTAAAAAAAAAAAAAGCCAAACAAGAATGGACTAAAAACCCTCAACAGCCAAACTGAAACTGGTACAGAGAGCAACTTTTAAAACAATGAAGTAGGAGCTAAAACATAAATGAATAAAACGTACAATTAAACAAAAACACCACAGGAACAAAAAAAAGGGGGTTTCTGACCTCAAAAATCATACAGCGAATCATTTTAACATTTTGTTGCTAAAATAGCCCCTTTTCCCAGCAGAACTTAACGTTCCGTGATGACTGATGGACGGCAGAAAACCTCTCACGCTCAGTTGTATTGATAAAACATAATGTTTCCATTTTCAAGTTTGAATTTGCCACATTTTCGACTTTCGAGTCACAAGTTGTTTATTTTCGAAGTATGGGTTACTTGATATGGGACACGCCTATTTTTGATCTCCCATTGTCACATTCATTTGTCGAAACAGATTATTATTTTTTGCTTTGATTTGTTATTATTTATTTTACAACAATAAAACAAATATGACAGGTCTTAATAGGCCCCAAAACAATGTTGTTTACTTGTTTACGACATTTCTCAGATAAAAATGACGTCACGTCCTTCTTCCAGGACACACGGGTCATAGTAGGAAGTTGACCCCACACGTATCCCATTGAGTGACGTATGTCTATACCGTACCTACATAGATCTTAAATTGGAAAATTATAGTCATGACCTAATAATTTATCATTATTTACACTTTATAGGCAAAATCAATTATTCCAACCCGGACACTGCACTGTTCTAGTGTAGCCCATCCCAATTGAACTCATCCCAATTGGATGGATACATTTTCACAGGTTTGTTATTTTGTCTAAAATGTTGAAATACACCAAGTGAGAAGACTGGTCTTTGGCAATTACCAAAGGTGTCCTATTTTCATTGTATAACACTGATTAAAGCAATCAAATTGATCCAAAAACCAAAGGTATACTTTGCATTGTGGTGAATGACTAGACTCCACAGCTTAATAGTCTTAAAGATACTGGCCACTATTAGTAATGAACCCTTCCAATGAAATATGCTAATCACATTCACGCATGCGTACAGACCTTGTTGGTTGGCAAACGCCATAGAGTTGTGCACTAAGCAGACGCGCAATCGCGTCCGCGTCACGCACCATTAGCCGTGTACAAAACAGCGCGATGTTCCTTCATTTTGCCAACCAAAACGTTAGTGCGCACGCGCTATGTGCAATTTACATATTATTTCATGGGAAGGGTCTATTGTCAAAGACTAGTCTTCACGCTTTTTGGTGTATCTCAACATATTATGCGAAAAAATAACAAACCTGTGAAAATTTGAACTCAATTGGCCGTCGAAGTTGCTTGATTTCGGGACATCAAAATCTAATTCTGATGTCTCGAAATAATTCAAATATTTAGTGGAAACTCTCTTCTTTCTCGAACTACGTTACTTCAGAGGGAGCCGTTTCTCACAATGTTTTATACTATCAACAACTCTCCATAACTTCATTACGTAAGTTTTTATGCTAACAATTATTTTAAGTAATTACCAATAGTGTCCACTGCCTTTAATGGGCAAAGGAGATAGTGCGCGCGGCGGAGAGTTTGGTCGTGTTTGTGCTTTCCTAGAATTGTTATCGGGCCTATTGTTCTAACATTTCATTCAGCCTTCTTGTACAAACTTTTATAGGCGGGAGTTGATTTTACTTTTGTCGAGACGAGAATAAAACGCCCCTTTTTCAATTTGAGCTTGTAATATGTTCGGTGTTCTATCTACAACCATGGAGTTATAAGCAACAATCCCAAACGGCTAACCAACTCAAATTGAAAAGATATCTGAAGTTTAAAAAATGTCTGAAAATAAAATGATATCTAATTGTTTTTTTAGACTTTCAACATGTTGTTGAATATTTACAATGGTTCCCGAATAGCATTCATGGGCCGTGTCCGAATTGATCTAGCCGTAGCTCTGTAGCCGAAGTCGCCGTTTCGGACACGGCCCAATTATTGAATTAATCGTAAGGGTCATTCACTACATTAACAGAAAGATAATCTCAAAGTCAATACATTTGAACAGTGATACGTTGGCCCAACGTTGGGGCAACATAAACGTTATTAGTGGGGCCATTGTTGGGCAAACTTTAATATTGGCCCAACGTTATGCCGATGAGCAAAAGTATATTGGGCCAATATTGGTAATCAACATTGGCCCAACATAATCATTTTGTTGGTTCTACGATGGCCAATGTTTGCGTTGGGCTAACGATGGCCCAATTTTTAGATTGGCCCAACGTAACTCCTCTGAGCAAAAGTATGTTGGGTCAACGTTGACAGGCAACGTTGGCCGAAATTAAAACTGTTTTGATGGCAGAATTGATAGGCTCAACGTCGACTCAATGTTCAATTACGTTTGCCTGATATTGATTCAATGTTTTAACATAAGACATTATTGGCCCGGCCCAATGTTGAGCCAATGTTGGTCCAATGAAAGTGTTCCGTTGGCCCACCCAACGATGAAAGTGGTCCGTTGGCCCAAACGTTCTATGTAGTGATGCGTTCTGGGTTACGATACCGAGCTGAAGTTAGCCGCGTTTACGTTTCTGGTCCGACTTTCTTGAGTACAAACCGAGGACGAGCTGGATGGCCGGGTATTCCGGAAATTATGGAAAATAGGAACAGGAAAGGGGGTAGAATTTTGGCGTATGTTTAATACCAGATGAAATTTTATTCCATAATCTGATACACCATACCTGGGGCACACTTTGGAGTAAGCTCAATCGGTCCACTAATTAATATCTAAATTAGCCCCTCTAGAATGCACGCAACTTCTCTACCATGCGAAAGTCGAGTTGTAGCGTATAGTGCGACAACTTAATACATCCCCGTGGAGATACATACAAATAAATAGCGCCCTCCGTTGGTTTCAAATGCGTTCATCGCATGACGTCTTGCACCTCGACTTCTTAAACGCATTAGTAGTTTCCAACGCGCTGGTGTCTATGTTTTTAGTAAAAAAAAGTGAAAAAAGAGAGACGTCGTACTCGACTCGTAGCAAACAAAAAGTGACACGTGATTTCATCATTATTTTCACCCTGGTCAGCACATTATATTCGTAAGTATCAATCAAACAACAATGTGATTAACAAAATAAGTGATCAAATTTGCCAGGCTTTGGGTGGAAAGATAGATTTTGTCGTACATTTTGGTCTATATCTGAATAAACATTCCATTATTGTCGTCTTGTTATGAATCACATCTTGATTTGTGTATGTAAAGTAAATCATGCGTTACTTGAATGAAGTTATGTTTGGTTGTGAGAGAGATTGGCTGTTTAGTGTTAGAACTTAGTGTTACCAGCCTGGTGTTATATCCCTTTGTGGGAGTTTGCCGAGTTCCCTTGATGGGAAGATCATTAAAATAAAAAAAATATGTCTCGATGAATTGTTGTGTTTGATGGGTGGTGTGTGTACGAATTCCGTGTGTACGACGTGTGTCACAGCTGACTCACACTCTCTCTCTCTGTCTGTGACACTGTTGTCGCTGTCATTGGTTGGTGTGGTGGGTACCAGTCACTTTGGCACCTTGCAAACTCGGCACCTGCAAACTCGGCACCTTACAAATTCGCAACCACAAACTCGACACCTTCCTTGCAAACTCGGCACCCACAAACTCGGCACATGCACAAATACAAACTCGGCACCCAGTTCAGTTGAAAATGTTTGATTTTCACACATGCGTGGTACAGCGTAAAAGTTCAGTCATGGCCATATTAAAAAGCTTGATCTGATCATGATCAGATCTAGTTGCGATAACGTTTTACAACCCTCCTCCTGATGACGGGAGGGTTACAGCACTTTTTTTTTTCACCAAGCGCTGAACTGCAGGTACACTGTACCAGCCTATTAAATAGACGAACTACCATACATGTACATTGTAGACTCCCTTGGTGATCTTCCTTGTTTAAAGTGCTCCTTTTTCTTCCCGTCAGATGTGAATAATACATTTTTTTTACAGTTTTAATTTATTTTTGATTGTTTGAGTGTAACTTCAATTGCCTATTTATACTGGTTGTGGTTGCTACCATAAATGCATCAGAAAGATACACTTGTACACGTAGTGAAACCCAGAGTTAATTTATTAGCCGGGTCGGCCACTTAATTGCACTATTTGTAATTACTCAAAATAGCATAAAACCTTACTTGGTAATGAGTAATGGAGAGCTGTTGATAGTTAGAAACAGCTCCCTCTGAACTTCTGAAGTAACATAGTTTTCGAGAAAGAAGTAATTTTCCACTAAATTATTTGAATTTGATTTCGAGACCTCATTAGATTTTGAGGTGCCGAAATAAAGCATCTGAAAGCAAACAACTTCATGTGACAAGGGTGTTTTTTTTTCCAATCTCCAAATTTTTACGACCAACTCAGCTCAAATTTTCACAGGTTTGTTACTTTATGCATTATAAGATAGTTGAGATACACTAAGTGAGAAGACTGGTCTTTGACAATTGCCAAAGGTGTCCAGTGGCTTTAAAGCCATTATACACTTTCGGTAAACAGTATTGTCCAAGTCCCACACTTTGTGTATCACAACTTATATATAAAACAACAAACCAATGAAAATTTAGGCTCAATCGGTCATCGGAGTCGGGAGAAAATAACGGGAAAACCCACTCTTGTTTCCGCGCGTTTCTCCGTGTCATGACATGTGTTTAAAAAAAATCCGTAATTCTCGCTAACGAGAATTTATATTGTTTTACCGTTTTCTCAAAAAGTAAAGCATGTCATGGACTAATATTTCAAGAGAAGTCTTTCACCAGTACCTTCTGTAAACCCTGTAAATTATTTGCAAATCTGTGAATTGTTTTGCTTTTTCTGTACCGAAAGGGTCCAATGGCTTTAACAAGAAGCTTGAGAGCAAGGCCTGAAACTGTTTTTTTTTGGTTTTCTTTTAACTGCAGAAACTACACTCCACCATGCTGTCCAGATTGTGTTCACGCTTGCTTCATGTACCAGGGGTCACCTCAGCATCGGGGGTCAGGCTTCAGAGTGCTGTAGCGTCAGTCAGTGCCCAACAGGTGTTTGATAGAGAGCAGAAATATGGCGCTCATAATTACCAACCTTTACCGGTTGCATTGAAAGAAGGCAAAGGTAAGATTTGTAACCCAAATTAGGTTCATATTGTATATATGGGGTGGTACAGTAGCACTTTCTGCTCTACCAGCAAGGCTTCTGTCAGAAGCCTGTTTGTCTCAGATCAATGCACAGAGGACACTTTTGATTTGTTCCTGATTTGAAACCTGTGCTGCGCGGCACAATGTATCAAATTTGCTTGAAGTGCTGGGCAAATATTGTGAGTCCTGGTTAGGCCTGCCCAGTACTGGCCACCGTGGCTACAACACTGGCCATGACAACTGGGGGACTTGAGAAGGGAACCCTTCATAAAAATTACTTTAAAAGTAGCTAATGTCACCTAGTTTTAGCCACCTTGAACTGGGTTGTCATTGTTCCTAATTCCCTGCTGTTCCCTCTCCCACCCCCAATTTCTGTCCTTACCCAATCTACTCTCGTCTATTCTTCACGTTTCTTGTTGTATCCAAACCTTACTGTCAGTCATCTTTTTTTCAGGACCAGTACTTTAGTTGCTATTTTGCCTGTAGGCCTACTGGAAGATCTGTAAAACATGTTTAACTTGTGTTTATACTGTACTTTGTGAAATGGCCGAATAAATGATGTTAATAATAATAATAATAATAAAACAACAAAACTGAAATTCCATTTAATTTGCAGGAGTGTTTGTATGGGACGTGGAAGGCAAACGCTACTTTGATTTCTTGAGCGCCTACAGTGCGGTTAACCAGGGTCACTGTCATCCCAAGATCATCAGCGCCCTTCAAGAACAGGCCGGAGTACTCACTCTGACATCGAGGGCGTTCTACGCTGATGTATTGGGTGAATACGAAGAGTTTGTCACAACACTCTTCGGATATGACAAGGTTCTGCCAATGAACACAGGTTGGTTCATGTTGTTGTAATAATAATAATAACAACGAATAATTAATAATAATTAACAGGACAGTTCTTTTCAGAACTGAAAAGTCTCCCGAACCTCCGCGGTAGTAAAATAAAGCAAGACAGTTCTCTAAGAACAAACTCTACCTGGCCAGTAGATACACACATGGTGTTACCGCAAACCAAATATATATTGATACCTCACCAAGCAATGCCTCAAATCCTATATACTCGTTTATCTCCTATGCAAATTTAACATCTATTAAAATATAAAGTCTTCTACAGCGCCCGTATCCACGAAAGTGCGTATGTTGCTTACTCAAATAAAAAAGTTCTTTTGTGGATGTCTTCAAGTGGTGCACAAGCAAGAAAATGTGAAAAGGGGGTGCTGCATTTTTAATGTACGCAGCAGACTTGAAGCAGTAATTCCAATCTCCATGGTATCTGGGGTTTCACAAAGCCTAGGAGATATTAAAAGGCTAGTCCTAAGTTAGGCAAGTACATGTAACTCGTCCTAACTCAAGATAAGACTAGTCTTAACTGTTTGTGAACACCACCCTGGACACATTTAGTAATTGTCAAAGACCAGTATTCTTACTTGGTGTGACTCCAACAAATCTGTGAATATTTGGACTCGCTTGGTCGCCTAACAATGTTAAAGCGCTTTAAAACGCCTGTGGAAAGCACTGTACAAATGTTATTATTATTATTGGTATTAAAGACACCATTGGTAATTGTCAAAGACCAGTCTTCTCAGTTGGTGTATCTCAACATATCTTAAAATAACAAACCTGTGAAAATTTGAGCTCAATCGGTCGTTGATTGATGAAAGAAAAAAACACCCTGGTCGCACCATGTTCACACGAGGTTGTGGGCTTTCAGATCCTTGATTTCGAGACCTCAAATTCTTAATCTGAGGTCTCGAAATCAAACTCGTGGAAAATTACTTCTTTCTCGAAAACTACGTCACTTCAGAGGGAGCCGTTTCTCAGTGTTTTATACTAGCAACCTCTCCCCAATACTCGTCCAAGAAAGGTTTTATGCTAGTAGTTTTTTTGAGTAATTACCAATAGTGTCCACTGCCTTTAATGTTAGTAAATTTCACTTTAAATTCTAGGTGTGGAAGCAGGGGAAACAGCCTGTAAGTTGGCCAGGAAATGGGGTTACACTGTCAAGGGTGTGCCAAACAACAAGGCTAAGATCATCTTTGCCGATGGTAACTTCTGGGGCCGCACCCTGGCTGCCATATCCAGCTCTACAGATCCTAGTAGCTACGAGGGCTTTGGTCCGTACATGCCTGGCTTTGGTCTCATTCCATATAATGACCTCGGAGCTCTTGAGGTAAGTCTGTTTCAGATGCAGAAATTTGAATTATATTTTAGAATTTTGGTTTTCCCGCTGGCCAGTAAAATTCCATTAAAACAATTTTGCCACCCTATGTCAAAATCAGGCACTTTTAAAACAAAAACTGAGTGCACATTAAAAATGAAGACAATTGAAACATTAGCCACTATGCTAACCCCTTGGAGAACACATAGTAGCCCAAGTCCAAAACACGAAACTAAATTTTCTGTTTCGTGATATTAATGTTACATTTTTTGCTGGCAAAATTTAAAGAAATTAACAATTCGCAATTTCTGGGCGTTTTGTGATGATTAAATACAGAAATTGGCGGTCTCTAAAGGCTTATAAATGATTGAATTATTTTTGCACTAAAGCCAGAATGGTCCCAAGTCATCCAGAAACTAATTCAGGAAGTACTCGGACTACTTAAACACAAAAAACAGCAAACAAAATTATGCTTACCAAGAAAAAAGATTACCGCCACTGTACTATCTCGCATGCAGTGATAGATCTGTGACTGGTATCCAGCTCATTTTTTGGCTTCTCAGGAAATTGTTTTTAAAGCCATTGGACCCTTTCAGTTCAGAAAAAAAAAAAAAGTTCACAGATTTACAAATAAGGCAATGGTGAAAGACTTATCTTGAAATATTATTCCATGAAATGCTTTACTTTTTGAGAAAACAGCAAAACAATATAAATTCTCGTTAACGAGAATTACGGATTTATTTTAAACACATGTCATGACATGGCGAAACGCACGGAAACAAGGGTGGGTTTTCCCGTTATTTTCTCCCGACTCCGATGACCGATTGAGCCTAAATTTTCACAGGTTTGGTATTTGATATAGAAGTTGTGGTACACAAAGTGTGGGCCTTGGACAACACTGTTTACCGAAAGGGTCCAATGACTTTAAAACAATATTTCAGTTCATGAAATAATGCCATTGTATTATACCCATTGTTATTTCACCCAGGGGTATAAATGGGTACATGTACATTACCTGCAAGGGTAGAGGTTGATATCTTGTATGAAAAAGCCACTGGAGCGCTGCGGCAGCTTAAGGCTGTATACTCCCCAGGGAGCTGAGGTAGATTGGAGGAATGTTATTGGCCCAATGACCAGGGCACTAATGTAAAGCGCATTGAGACGTTGTTGTGAAATAAGGACTAGTTATTTTGGAAGCAAATCATTACATTGGCCGGAGTCGCACCCCTTATTGTATTATCCTGTCTGATATTTTTAAGTGTTGTCAAATTTTCTAGGAAAAGATGCAAAAGCTACGTGTATGATTCACCTTGTTTTCTACATGTTGACATGTAAAGTGTTTTTGTGTACAGTGAAGAGTCCCCTTCAAGTAAAATTAATTATAAGCTTTATTGTTCAATACTGTAAACATTGATTATGCTGCAAACTACTGTTTAAAGGATTTGGGTACTTTTTCAAAATGTCCATAGATTTACATTAAACTTACAGTGTTTGAAGATAATGATAGTGGAAAGCTTCCCTTCAAATATTATCTACTGAGGTGCTGTAGGTTTTGAGAAATGAGTAAAACAAAAATCATGAAAATACGTTTGTAAATGATTTAAATAATGTTCGTCTCATGAGACGAAAATTATTTTCATGACATTGTTTTACTCATTTCCCAAATACTATAGCACCTCAGCACGTAATATTTTCAGGGAAGCTTTCTACTATCATTATCTTCAGACTGTGTAAAGTTTAGTGTAAATCTGTGGACATTGTGTTTTTTGTCCTACAAAAGTTACATAGACCCTTTAAATTGAATTGAATTGAATTACTATTATTACTATTATTGTTACAGAAAGAAGTACAAGATCCGAATGTAGTAGCGTTCATGGTGGAGCCGATTCAAGGAGAGGCCGGTGTGGTGGTGCCAGATCCTGGTTATCTGCGAGGCGTGCAAGAAATCTGCAACAAGCACAATGTACGTATTCAAAACTCAGACTAAAATGGATAAATAAAAAGTTTTGATACCTTTTGTTTTTGCCCATGATATGTATCCCTACTCAATGTGAATGAAAATGCATGTAGTATAATTTAGTTTCAGTTCCATTAGTCATCAATCTTTTTGGGAAAAAAGTACAAATCACAGAACGATGTCGTTTCAATACAGTACTATTTTAGTATTTACCAGGGGTGGATTTCACAAATGTAGTCCTAACTTAGGACTAGTCCTAGGCAATGCTAAGAGATAGGACTAGTCCTAATTTAGGACCAGTTACTCGTCCTAACTTAGGACTGGTCCTATCTCTTAGCATTGCCTAGGACTAGTCCTAAGTTAGGACTACCTTTGTGAAATCCACCCCAGTAGTGTTATTATTCTACTATCACACCGTGGCGAATATTCTTGCGAATATGAATATTTGAAATTCGCGATGAATTCGGCCCAAAATTGCGATTGGAAAGGGAATTTTTTTTCAGGCGTCCGTCGACCTCTCCTTACCAATATCTTGAGAATAATATGCACGCTTTACCAACGTTACCAGTGGCTTACCAATGCTTACGAAAATCGACGGCGAATTACCGTCTTCAAAACATTGGCTGAAGATTAGGAAACGCTTTGTATTGCTGCTCTCAAACTGTGGCGAATGTTCTTGCGAAGATGAATATTTTAGTTTTGCGGTGAGTTCGTCCCGAAATGGCGATCAGATAGTGAAAATTTTCATCTCTGTCTCACCCCTCGATTTTCCTCAGTCGGCCCTCTCCTTACCAATGTCTTACAAGTATAATAGTATACAGATGCTTACCAATGCCTTCATGAATGTTGTCAACGCTTACCAAGCTTTACCAACGTTACCAAATTGCTTACCAATGTTAACGATAATCGACAGTGAATGACCGTCTAGATCAATGTTTGTAAGGAGGTGGGGAATAACGTGTGAATGCTCCGAATTTGTTACCAACATTTACGAAGACACGGCGAATGTCGCGAACTTTGAGCGATTGTCAAATATTTCCTTTCGGTAGCACATTTGCCAGCATATTCGGCGTGTGAGAGTAGCATAAATTTACCGATCTTCAAAAGGAGGTGGAGAATGACTTGTGAACGTCTGAATTTGTTACCAACGCTTACGAAGACACGGCGGATGTTGCAAAGTTTGTCTGAATCTGCTGGACACTTTCTCTGTGTCAGACGAGGGCAGTGACCATTTGAAACCCCCTTTCACACTACTCTATTCCCCGGAGGTGCCCCCGGGGATACTGAGGGTTGGCATTTTCACACTATGGTTGCTTTACCCCCTTGTCCACCCTGGCAAGTTGGCATAGCCCGAAGAATAGCCACCCCTGCTCCAGGGTCTCAAAATTCATCACTGCAATAATCTAGATAAGTATAGTATATAAATGTGTATTTTTTATGAGCTAGGTCTGGGAGGGCACATCTTTTTTGATGACAGTTTTTTTACTTTTGCCCTTCCCTGGACGCCCTGTGCTTGTTTTATTGTTTTGCTTGTCCGAAGAATTAAAAGAAAGAGCAAAAAGAAAAGAACCTATATTTCTGAAAGTTTGTATATACCCAGCGCCTTGAGTACCTTGTTTGGTAGATATGTGCGCTATACAAGACTTTGATTATTATTATTATTACAATGTAGTCAAACCCCTGGGTATTCTTAAAACCTGCAACCAGAAACTCCTTAGAATAGGGACAGTGTGAAAGTGCGCCAGGGGTAACTGGGGGGTGAATAAAACTCCCAGGGCCTCCCCTAAGCTGCGTTCACCAAGGATAAGAGATAAAAAGTGAAAAGGGCTTGTATGTCTTTATGCGCCTGGTTATGACAAAAATCTCTACCCTGACAGATTGAGTAACTGACAATTGCCAAATTATATTAATTTTCATAATGTGGGAGGCTATTCATCCGTATTCGCAGCTAAGAGCTGAATTGCGAAGGACGCGGCTACAATGTGTTCGAGACGCAGGCATGCAAAGCCAGCCACATCAACCCATGATGATCACAGAGCACAGCCAGAGATCAAAAGTGTTTGATTTTTCCCGAAGGAGGAAAACCGGATGGTCTGGAAAACCCTCGTGGATGCTTACATAAGATACGATCTTACAAAAAATATGTTTCCTGTTTATTCCTTAATTCTCCATCGTGCAAAAACAAACATTTATTAACGAAACAACTGCAGATGATTACAATATAAGTGGCTCCTACCTATCAAAGATTTTCCCAGCATGTTTACCGCACAAAAAAAAATTGTTTTTAAGTCCAAGCCCCACAGCAAACTCTTGCTGATAATGACGCATTCAGTATTCCCCACTGTTCTGTTTTTCGTGTGTGCTTTAAATTTGATCACAATTATGATTTAACTGAGTGGGTCTCACAATTCACAACCCTTTTAGAACTTCCCCTGTAGTCTCTAGGGACCGTGGGTTGAAAAGCCTATGTGACATTGTCTGAAATAGATCAGGGACCAATTTCATAGCGCTGCTTAAAGGCACTGGACACTTTAGGTAACTACTCAAAATAATTGTTAGCATAAGATATTACTTGGTAACAAGCAATAGAGAGCTGTTGATAGTATAAAATATTGTGAGAAAGCCATCTGAAAGCACACAAATTTGTGCAACAAGGGTGTGTCTTTTTTTGTCATTGTTCTCTTGCAACTTCGATGACCATTTGAGTAAAAATGTTCACAGGTTTGTTATTTTATGCATGTTGGGATGTTATTCTGGTCTTTCTTAGTTACCAAAGGTGTCCAGTGCCCTTTACGGTAAGCAAATATTTAAGCAGAAAATGAGAGCAGGAAAATGTGCTTAAGCGATTTGTGTTTCACATGTTGGCAAGAAAAGTAGGCGGACAGCTTGCGCTTTCGCCATGGATTTATATTGTTACGTCATTCGTTTTTCTACAGTAAAGGTTGAAATGCCATTTCATGTGCTTACGGTTTGCTATGCAGCGTGATGAAAAACACACAGTAAGTAAGTGCAAAATCAACTGTTCTCCCGTTTTATAAATTGGGCCCAGAAGCCCTTTGGTGTCTAACTCTTGTATCAGACTAAATTTGGTGGAATTGAAGTACATTGAAGTTTGTGCAGTACGGCTGGGATCCTAAAATTCCACTTTTATGACTGTGAGTGTAATTATTTATACCAAAGTATCTCTCTGAGATTCGAGTTGCTTTACGATGGTCTCGTTGCTTGTTTTTTTTTTTTTTCATTCGGAAAGAATAGTCTATTTTCTCTTTCAGGTTCTATTCATAGCAGATGAGGTACAAACCGGACTGTGTAGGACAGGAAAACGATTGTGTGTAGATCATGATAACGTGCGTCCAGACATGGTGCTACTTGGCAAGGCACTGTCTGGTGGAGTTTACCCGGTAAGATTAAACAAGAAGGTTTTTTTATTTTGTTTTTTTAATCAACAAATTGCAGTCTAGAATCAGACTAGAACACTATTGGCGCCAGACCAGAATCAGTAAGCCAGGTTGATTTTGCAGTACATTTTGTATTTTCTTTGTTGGTAGAAGTTGTACTACTGGCGTCATTTGTTTAAGTATGAAGCTTATTGATCGTTTGGTACCATGTTATACTTTATCCAAGTCATTTCAAATCATAGGATACAATATTTATGAGAAAGAGGTTTGAATTTTGACAGCATGTACTAGTACTTGACTCGAATTGAACTTAAATGGTTCATTAATAAATAAAAATAATCGCAGCCAAAGGCCGATATTAAGAAAAAAAATTGCGATAAAAGTATTTTTGAGAGAAATATATATAAGTACAGAGTAGATTGGGTTTGTACTGCACCCATTATGATACACAAATACTCACTGCTTCAATTGATTGAAACTATGACTCCATATGTGATTCTCGGAATGTTCCATTTCCCTGGGGGGGGGGGGGGAGTCCGGGGGAAAATCAACTGCTCCGGGGTTCACCAAGGGAGTCATGGTTGAATCATAGCACAAGTAATTTTAAGCAGTCAATATTTCCAGTCGTCACTGTGTGTTCCCGTGTTTTACGGCCTCGTGATTTGCAACTTCAACTTTTTGAAAAAAGGGAAGAAGAGAAATGAGGTCCAAGACCTTTTTAATAATGACCAAACCTATAAGGATCCGCTTTTGAGCTGACGCCAAGACTGGAGGTGGATACTGTGTAAGAAAAAGCCATTGAAGTGCCACAGCAGGTCAGGGCCGTATACTCCCCAGGGAGCTGAGAAAGAAATGGAATGTGATTTGCCCAATGACCAGCCGTCTATTTCACCCAACTCTTCCTAACTTAGGATTAATCTTAGGACTTAGGACGAGTTAAGGTCTGTATCCGAAGACGTTAGGACGCATTGAACCCATCCTAAGAATAGGACGGGTTACTTGTCCTAACTTGAGTTAGGATTAATCCCACGGTTTTTCGTGAAATCTGTTGCAGGGCACTAATGTAAAGTGCATTGAAGCGTTATTGTGAAACGCGCTATATAAGAACTTGTTGTATAATTTATCTTTTTGAATTATCTTTTTTAAATTTATAGAATTGTATTTTTTTTTATATTGGAGATGCTTACTGTTGTTTTGCTTCATCAGGTATCAGCCGTTCTTGCTGATGATGAAGTGATGCTATCCATCAAGCCAGGAGAGCATGGATCGACGTACGGGGGTAACCCGTTAGCTTGCAAAGTGGCTATCGCAGCACTCAAGGTACATTACACTCCATTTATAGTATTTGTGATGGGCTCTGCAAAAAATGAGTCACAATTGGGGAGAATTACACACTTGTGTGATGTTTGGTTCAAAAGTTTTGACCTTTTGAAAAATAGATTATGTCATTATGTCACATCTGAAAATGACCCATACTAGGGTAACGGTCCCTTTAATAAAAACATCAACTATTGATGTCTAGGGGATGAACAAAAAGTACATGTTTTGTTCACCGTCCTTTATCGATCAAAAACAAAGGTTTTATTTCAGAAAATGTCAAAATACAGACCCTAAAGAACCATAAAACCACATAAACAATTTTTTTTTAAAGATAAAATTTCATCCTCCCATCACTCAACAGCCCTGTACTGGAAAGTGGGTTGTGCGACAAGAGACTCATTTTTGTAGAGCTTGTCACATTTATAATGCCGTTGTGTGCATTTCCCCTTTAAAAAAGAATTTCAAAGCGCATATCAGCAGAGTGTAGGTTCAAGCCCTAGTCGTGACACTTGTATCCTTTTAGCAAGACACTGAACCATGGTTGCTTCGTAAAAGTTGGGGAGGTAGTAGTGCTTTCTGCTCTACCAGTCAGGCTTCGGATGGATGATACCCAACCCTATACATCCGTATGGACCGTGTATATTTTAATATTTAATCTGTTGCTGTACAATTGGAATTACAATTTTATTTATTTTATTTATTTTATTTATTTTATTTATTTTGTATACCTGATGAATAAACCAATTCAATTCAATTCAATTCAATTCAATTCAATTCAATTCAATTAAAGGTCCTGGAGGAAGAGAAGCTGTCCGAACGAGCGGAGCATCTTGGCCAGATCTTGAGAAGTGAACTGGGCAAACTGGATAAGGACATTGTGACGTTGGTTAGAGGCAAGGGGCTTCTTAATGCCATTGTCATCAAAGAGACAAAAGGTTTGTTTTATACTGTCACAACCAACCCATCGGGGTGTTGTTGCAACCGAGGAAGAAACCAACACTGCAGAAATAAATTTGCACTTAAGCCAATCAAGATTATATTTACAAAATATTACAAATTTATTTACAAAACAATTCTGCTCTCTGAGTTCCTTTCAGTGGCCACTGCTTAAACAACGAGTTTCATGCCTCAAACTACAATAAATCCAACCTTCAAAACTCACTACTTCCTATCCACGAAGTCAGTCACCCCAACTCTTAGCTTTTGGAGTTACAGACTCCGAGTAATCTTAACTAGTTTCTCAGCTTCCTTCTTCTCGCGTGCATTTTTCTCCGTGTCGCAGGGCATCCTGACTACATTTTTGACAACAGCGTGGTATTTAGACTTGGTTCCAAGTCTGTGATCGTGCGGTCCAAGTTTGAGCTCAATTGGTCGTCGAAGTTGCGTGATAATAATGAAAGAAAAACACCCTTGTCACACGAAGTTGTGTGCTTTTAGATGGTTGATTTTGAGACTTTAAATTCTAAATCTGAGATCTCGAAATCAAATTCGTGGAAAATTACTTCTTTCGCAAAAACTCTGTCACTTCAGAGGGAGCCGTTTCTCACAATCAACCTCTCTCCCTTACTCATCACCAAGTAAGGTTTTATGCTAATAATTATTTTGAGTAACTACCAATAGTGTCCACTGCCTTTAAAGCATCTGAAAATGAATCTGCGTAAAGACAAGTGATGTTTGAAGCTTTGCATGATGAGAAAGATAAGAATAAACTATAAATGATAGGAAACTTTCAGGTACAACCATGAAATCATGAAAAAAAATTGAGGGAATGTTGGCTCTGAAAAGAGCCGGTTCGGGTCTCATCATTTCGAACAGTATACCCTGCTCGTCTTCAGGTGCAGTACCAAACAAAATCACACACCATTATAACAGGATAATCTTATGATATCTTTTGGATGCCTCGACAGATTTTGATGCTTGGCAGGTGTGCTTGAAGCTGCGTGATAACGGACTTCTTGCCAAACCAACTCACGGCGACATCATCAGGTTCGCTCCGCCGTTGGTCCTAACAGAGGAGCACCTCGGAGAGTGTCTGGACATCATCAAGACAACAATCATGTCCTTTAAGTAAACGCAAATCAGACAGGATAACTACCTAAGATGATGATCATGTGAGTAGTCCTTGCTTTCAAAGATCAAAGAGAAAGATACAGTATTTTTATTAATTTTTCAGAGACAGATTTTACCTCGTTGCTGCGGTAATGTTAGATACATGTATCGTCACTGATATTGATATCCTCAACTTGATCACAGCAGGTGGAAAGATTCCGTCATTT
The DNA here is from genome assembly GCF_902459465.1 of Asterias rubens. Classification (NCBI taxonomy): domain Eukaryota; kingdom Metazoa; phylum Echinodermata; class Asteroidea; order Forcipulatida; family Asteriidae; genus Asterias; species Asterias rubens. The sequence continues at coordinate 7,277,824 of NC_047070.1, read as the reverse complement.
CCCGAATTGCAGAGTTTTTATGGAACTGAAAATCATGTTGCAATAAATCTTCACGTAACTAAATCAATTAACTTAGTCACAATAGGGTCGGAGATAGTGAGGTAGTTCTTGGATTGTGTCTGGCCATCCAGTGTAGATCACCTGGTATAGTGTACTAAGAACCGGATCTCAAGTGGTTTTGGTCTTCAGTTGGTCTTGCTTTGTTTGCCCAAAGTAGACAAGATCATCTCATGTTCCAAGTTTCTGAAATTGAAAAACTTTTGTTTTAAGCCTCCTACTGTCTGACGATTAGATCGTATGGTTTTGAAGGGTAGATAAACAAGCCTACATGTATGTCAGCCTGCATGCAATAATGATAATTATTGTTGAATGCATCTTTGCAGTACACAGTGACCCCTCCTACTCTCTCACCATTAATGCTCGTCCACATGGTTTTTAATGGTACATGTAAATAATCTGTCAGCCTGCAACAAAGATATATTTTGTTTAATGCATTTTCACAGTACATGGTCAACCCTCCTACTCTCTGACCATTAATGGGCATCCCCATGGTTTTAAATGGTAGATAAACTATGTCAGCCTGCAACAAATTCTATTGTTGAATGTATCTTCGCAGTACACGGTGAACCCTCCTACTCTCTGACCATTCATGGTTTTGAATGGTAGTCAAACTGTGTTGGGCCTGCAATAATGATATCTATTGGATATGCATCTTCACAGTTCACAGTGAACTCTCCTACTCTCTGACCATTTTGGCCTGCAATGTGATATATAGCTAAATGCATTAAATTACACAATTCACAGATAGTCCTGTGGGCAGTTGTTCTACTATGCACTAAATATGCTATTGAATCTTTCAGAATGTTTTGGTCAAGTTACGAGCATTTTTTACGAGCAATTTTTACGGGTTGTAAGAGTGTTGTAATAATAGCTACCAGAAAAATATGTTTTGCCTAATATTGTATCTCTCTTTTAAACACATCAGGGTAATTGTGTATTCTTCCAACTGTAATATTAATTCCTAATAAACTCTATTGTTTATAATTTTTCAGATTTATTTTTCTTCCGTAGAGATATGTTCTCTATTTTATTTTAAAAGGGGAAGTCAGGGCTGAAATAGTTTAGATTTGTATCTGAATTCAGACTTCTTAAAGTCTACCTGGAACATCTTGCTTTAAGGTCACTTTGCTGATCCCTCGATTATAACCGTCCATGTATGGCTTCCGACTGGCACCCCAAGCAAAGCTATTTAGGGAGACATTTGCCAACATTAGGGCTAGTTAGCTCAGTTGGTAGAGCAGTGGCAAATTAATCTAAAGGTTGGCGGTTCCAATTCTGCATGTTTTCTTTGTTCAATCCCAAATTTGTCTTTTTGTCTTTACTGAACCTTTCAGTTTTCCATTTGGTTTATTACTCGATCCTTTTTGTTAACTTTTTCCAATATCAAAACGTTCTAGGACTTGTCTTGGGTTTTGTTTTACCATGAGATGTCATCCATTAAATTTGCTAATATTTAGCGCCTGTCAAATACAGGGAATTTATTATTTTTTGTATTGCTATTTTCATGTAATAATTATCCAAGAGTTAATTTTTGAGAGTTAATTGTTACCATGCACTTTAAACCTTTAAAAACATGTATTTAATTATCAACAGTTTGAACAAGGGTAACAATTTCTTAGAGCTCCTTCTGCAGAAATTATCGCTTACAAATTGTCTGCTTAGATGAAATAAGCAGGACACCATTGACAGATGCTAAGTGTGAAATAGCATTTGGGCTGGTAATCTTTTCATTGGATTGACAAAGTGTACTAAACTCCACAATATATAAATTTTGGGATTTTTTTTTTTTTTAGTAGCATAAAAAGAGATTCTAATTATAAGGATTTTCTATATTTTTGTTCTCATAGCTTGCTATAGAATTTTGCAATTGTGCGGTTTTGTTGTAATCAAAGCTGAATATTTGGAGATAACTTACTTGGTATTCACATATCTTTGTTTTAGTTGGCACGTTATAACTAAACAAATGTTTCTGTAACATGTGCGAAAAATCTTGTATTTTAACATTATGTGCCAATTTTGAGTTTGGTATAACTATAATATTTTTTACAATCACAGATTTTTCAGTCCTGGATTTTCAATTTCATCTTTGAGAGAGCAAGGCTACTTCCTTTTTGCAAAAGGCACTTCCATTGAAAAATTAAAGGGGCACTTGTGCCAATATTAGGACAATGGGGGACTGTGGCCTCCATGTGTGTGAATCCAGGCCTGATGTCTGATTAAATCACTCTCTTAAATTGAGTGCTTTCCAAAGTTCTGAACAAAAAAAAAACAATTACCAACAACACATTATACTCATGTGGGGTTCAAACCCACTACCTGTGCATTATATAGTAGTTATCTTGACCACTATACCTCCGGGCGAGCCCAGTAAGGCACTGGACACCTTTGGTAATTAATTGTCAAAGACCACCAGTAATCTCACTTGGTGTATCCCATTCAACATAATTATGCACAACTTAACAAATCTTTGAAAATGTTGACCCAATATGTTGTCGAAATGCATGAGATAAATGAAAGAAAAAGCTCCCTTGCTGCACCAATTTGTGTGCTTTCAGATGCCTAAAAAATATTAAAAGACTTCAGGCCTGAAGCCTTTTTAAATATTGGAGTGAGCAACTACCTCTTTCCAAAAAACGACATGTCCGGTACTTTAGAGAAAGCCGTTTCTGAAAATGTTTTATACTATCAACAGATCTCCATTGCTCATTACCAAGTAAGGTTTTTATGCTAACAAATATTGTGAGTACTTACCAATAGTGTCCAGTGCCTTTAAATATTAATATTGTGACATAATAAACTTGGTCTGTATTTATGTTCTTTTGAACTAAACACATTTTTTCAGTTCTGAAAATACTGGAAATCCCTAGTTCAACTAGGTCTGTACATGTACATATGTAACATCCTCTAAATAAAAAGGGCATTATTCCATTTTGTGAAAATACTAAAATAAATCCATTTTCATCAAGACAAAACAAAAATGGATAGAAATATGTTATTTAAATTCAATGTTATATTTCACATTTAACTTTTTATTTTTCCTTTTTAGATCTCGAATATAATTTGTGTAATAGTTAGCGCTATTAAGACATTTTTAACAAGGTCTAGTTTGTCGTGTAGGCGTAATTTTCCCAACAAACATTTGGGGAACATTTTAACTATCATAGATACATTTTCAGGGTTTAAATTAAGTTAGTTTCCCCCCATTCTGATACCTGGGCCTTCAAAACAGTTGTTCAGGGTACTAGGGTACTTAAAGTCAAGTTTTTGCAAATATTACTTTGCATTGTGAAATTTTGTCATGCTAAAGTTTCTTCATTATTCTTTTGTTTGCTTCACAACACTTTCAGCGAATAAACATGTAATTATGGTTATGTGTAGCTTTGCTTTTAATAATTGTGTGTGTATAGATAGCGCTATTTGGACATTTTTTAACAAGGTCTAGATATCATGTAGGCGTAATACTTTGATTATCACATCAATCTTGGTGGGGGAAACTTAACTATTTAGACACATTTTCAGGGTTGAAATTATTTAGTTCCCTCCCCCCCCCCCCCCCCCCCCCCATTTTGATACTTGGGCCTTCAATACAATTGTTCAGGGTACTAATGTACTGGTTAGTTTTTGCAAATATTACTTTGTGTTGTAACATTTTGTCCTGCTTAAGTTTCTTCATTATGCTTTTGTTTGCTTCTCAACACCTTCGGCGAATAAACATGTCATTATGTTTATGTGTAGCTTTGCTCCATAATAATTGTGTGTGAATTTTGATTTATTTTTGTTGTGCACTGTATATAGAAACCTTCTGACCAGTTGACCATCCAACACAACATTGCACTCGATAATGTTGAAAGCACTATTTTTATATCATGCTTATAAAACATTGCAAAGTGGTTATAAATGTTTCCAAACTACAAACTGTAGATTTGTTACGAATCTACACTCAATCAACTGTTGAGTGTGTAAAACTAAAGTGATATGTCAACTTGAAAATTATTGTCTTTCCAAAAATAATATGGTGTGAAAAACTGAGCTGAAAACATAATAAACTGCTCACAAAAAGTAAGGAAACTTTTCAATCCAGTATATTTGTTATTATTTATTACTCTCTTTGTATATGGTATATATCAATGCAAAGCTGAACTGTTCCTCTTTAAAATGGTACCACATTTGCAATGACTACATGTTGCTGAACTTGGCTACACGAATAACAATGAGGCAAAGTCACAAATCAAATGTGCCAAAATTACCGTTGTCTGTGCTAAAATGGTCAACAGGTAATGCTCCATTATCAAACCGATCAAGCTTTTCAGAACCATTAATGGTTTACACGAAGATTTGCACCAGTGAGCTCATCAGAAACAATTTACCCTCATCTCTTGAAAAACACCTGGTTTGATGGGTATTTGCAAGACGATATTCTACAGCCGATTGCAGTCCCATACTTGCAGACTCGTATACCAAAATGCCATCTTTCAAGATGACAATGCTCGCCCCAATCGAGCCCGACTGGTGACTGACTACCTGAACAATGTTGGGGTGCACCGGATGGATTGGCCCGCTAACAGTCCAGACCTGAATCCCATGGAACATCTGTGGGACCAGCTTGGCCTCGCTGTCCGCGCCATAACCACCAACACATCAACTGTGGCTGACCTAACCAGGTTCCTTAATGAAGAATGGAACAAGACTTTTGTGCAGCATGAGAAGAAGGTGCCAGGCTGTCATCAACGCCCTCGGATCATCCACTCGTTACTGAACTTCTTGTATCAATAAAGTGTATTAATATCAGTAAGTTGTCTTGCTCTATACCAAACTTATTGTCTCAATAAAGTGGATTAAGATCAGTAAGTTGTCTTGCTTGTTTGAATTACAGTGTCAATTTGATTGTTCACACGGTAACACAAAATTGCTAATTTTGGCACATTTGATTTGTGACTTTGTCTCATTCTCATTAACGTGGTCAAGTCCAGCAACATGTAATCATTGCAATTGTGGTATCATTTTAAAGAGGAACAGTTCAGCTTTGTAATGATATATACCATATACAAAGAGAGTATTAAATAATAACGAATATACTGGATTGAAAAAAGTTTCCTTACTTTTTGTGAGCAGTTTATTTCAATTTAATGAGACATTTTCCAGTTGAACAACTTGTCCTAGGATTATTAAATTTGGTTTTTACCCATACACCGATGTGTGTTAGCACTGTATACTCAGTACTTTCCCGAGTCCTGTGAAAAAAATATCACAGGCATGTTACTCGGGTGGGATTCGAACCCACGACCCTTGCAATTCTAGAGCAGTGTCTTACCAACTAGACTACCGAGGTTGCCCGGCAGCTAGAGGCAGTTCGAATCCTATGTTTTGGCAGCGGGTACCGCAACGATATAATAGATGTTAAATTTGCATCGGGGATAAAGAATATTAAATTTGGTTTTTACCCATACACCGATGTGTGTTAGCACTGTATACTCAGTACAGGACTCGGGAAAGTACTGAGTATACAGTGCTAAACACACATCGGTGTATGGGTAAAAACCAAATTTAATATTCTTTATCCCCGATGCAAATTTAACATCTATTATAGTCCTAGGATATAAAAAAAAAACGCGAGACAAGTCCTTTGTAAGGAACTCATCCTAACTCGAGTTAAGACTATTCTTTACTCTTTGTAAAATACCCCAGTGTCTTTAAAGGCAGTGGACACTATTGGTAGTTACTCAAAATAATTGTTAGCATAAAACCTTACTTGGTATTAAACGGGTAATTGGGAGAGGTTGATAGTATAAATCATTGTGAGAAACGACTCCCTCTGAAGTAATGTAGTTTTCGAGAGAGAAGTAATGTTCCACGAATTTGATTTTGAGACCTCAGATTTAGAATTTGAGGTCTCGAAATCAAGCATCTGATCTGACAGCACACAACTTCGTGTTTTTTCTTTCACAATTATCTCGCAATGTCAATGACCAATTGAGCTCAAATTTTCATAGGTTTGTTATTTCATGCATATGTTGAGATACACCAAGTGAGAAGACTGGTCTTGGACAATTACAAATAGTGTACAGAGTGCTTTTAAACGTTCATGCATCCATTGGCACAACTCTCAGCCAAAGGTCTTCATTGACCCCAGCGAGGTTGGGTAAGTTGCATAACAATAAATTCAATGGTTCTTCTATTACAGTTTTGTATCACAATCCGTTTGTAAAAAAAAAAACTAATTTCCACAGTAAAAACAAATTTCCTGACAATAATCATTTTGTAAAAACGAGCCATAAACCAATTATTTCCATTATTATTCCCTGCTCGTTCGTGGGATAAATAATTAGTTTGTGAAATAAATCCCCATAAACCAATTATCTCATTTATTTTCTGTTCTCACGTTCGAAGGAGGCTTCGGGGTGACTGGCGTTTTCATTTATAGGAAGCCAACAAAATATGTTATTGTGCAAATACCTTTTAAAGACAGTGGACACTATTGGTAATTGTCAAAGACCAGTCTTCTCACTTGGTGTATCTCAACATATGCATAAAACAACAAACCTGTGAAAATTTTAGCTCAATCGGTCGGCGAGTTTGCGAGATAATAATGAAAGAAAAATCACCCCTGTCGCACGAAGATGTGTGCTTTCTGATGCTTGATTTCGAGACCTCAAATTCTAAGCTTGAGGTTTCGGAATCAAATTCGTGAAAAATTACTTCTTTTTCGAAAGCTACGTCACTTCAGAGGGAGCTGTTTCTCACAATGTTTTATACCATCAACCTCTCCCCATTACTCGTAATCAAGAAAGGTTTTATGATGATAATTTTTTTGAGTAATTACCAGCAATAGTGTCCACTGCCTTTAAGCTTATTTCCCGTGAAAACAAAACTCGCCTTTTACCAAGGTTATTTGTACATTATTTTTGTTTTTCGAACTAGGCTACTTTATACGCCCCCCCCCGTTCTTTATGTCAATAAATACAAATTGGCTGTGTATTTATCATTAAATAAAACTACATTATGTGGTGACTTTGACCCGAAGTATTGGTGGCCAGTTTAAATTAAAATGCTGGGCGGCCACTTTTGAAAAAAAAATCATCCTCTTTTTGGGAAACCCCGGACGATTGACTGGAATTTTCCTTCACTTAGCCTGTGTTTGTTGTCAAGCCTAGTGTTTGGATTATTTTTTTTTTTGCGTACTGCCCCTCCAGCAAGCAAGGGTCCTGTTTGGTTTTGCAATGGCCTTTTTTTTCCTTCTTTTTTTTGAGGGGGGGGGGGGGGTCATGGGGCGCTGTCAACTCAATTACTTATCTTTGTGTTGCTTATATTATGTCCATGCACTGCCCGGGTAATTTTAAGCCCATTCATTTCATCTACTAAACCATTGACAGTCGACAAAGCATGTTTTACAAATGCTGTAGGCTAGGTGTACACTTTTGTCATGTCCTTTTTAATTAAATCACTGACCCTTGTTGATTGACACCCCTCAAAGACGAGTGGTATAACCCAGCGTATGACATCGTGACGTATGATCTGACCAGTGCCAACATTTTTAGAACTGCTTATAAAGCAGACAATATTGCTTGACATATTTCTGCTAAGCAGAATAATGAGCAGGATATTATAGAACATGTGACATTGTAGTTTGGCTGGTATCCTAAATCTGGTTAGCACAATTTTGTTGTGATTCGCTACTTTTTGTGGTTAAGCAGTTTTTTTGTGCCTTAAAGTTGGACACTTTCGGTAAACAGTATTATCCAAGGCCCACACTTCGTGTATCACAACTTATAAAATAAAATAACAAACCTGTGAAAATTGAGGCTCAATTGGTCATCGGAGTCGAGAGAAAATAACGGGAAAACCCACCCTTGTTTCCACACGTTTCGCCGTGTCATGACATGTGTTTAAAATAAATCCGTAATTCTCGAAATCGAGAATTGATATTGTTTTTTCAAAAAGTAAAGCTGAATTTCATGGAATAATATTTCAAGAGAAGTCTTTCACCATCTGTAAACCTTGTAAGTTATTTGTAAATCTCTGAACTCTGATAAAAAAATTATGTTCCGAAAGTGTCCATATCTTAGAGCAGCTCTGTTAATTTGGGCCCTAGCCTTATTATAGAGTTGTAAGCATTGCCCATTGTGACGTTGTCCAATGGTGGGGTTTAATATTACAATGTCACAAGTATAATGGACTAGTCCGCACCTTAGGGTTTTTATAAGACGAAGGAAACAATTAGCATACCCATGCGCTGATAGCGGACCGGGTCCTCACTGCAGGTATAAAGAAAAGTTCCAAACTTAGTCAGTTACTTCTGCGTTGGGTAAAACATCGATCACACCCACTCGCTCCTGAGATTGGTTGGGAATTACCTACCCCCGGCGGTGGGCATGCTTAGGACAGGTTTATGACAAAGAGGGACGTGTTCATACTTGTTATATTCCTTAGTCATGAGGTCGTCACTGTGTATTACAAGGCATTGGTAATTTCTGTGAAATAGGTGAGTACGGAGCGTTTCAATTTGGGGGTTGTTTATTAACTTTATCATTAATTTATAAAATAAAAGGCACTGGACACGTTTGGCAATTAGTCTAGTCGTTAGAAAAACCTTACTTGGTAACCTTTTTGGCAACGGAGAGCTGTTGATATAGTGTAACACATTGTGAGAAACGGCTCCCTCTGAAGTAACGTAGTTTTTGAGAAAGAAGTAATTTCTCACTCAAATTAATGGTAAAAGACTTAGCTGAAGCATTTTAGTATGCATCTGAAAGCACACAAAGTAATGCAAGAAGGGTGTTCTTTCATTATTCCCATAAAAATTCGATAACTAATTGAGTCAAAATTTTCACAGGTTTGTTATTTTAAACATGTTGGGATATACTAAATGAGAATACTGGTCTTTGAAAATATTATCAAACGTGTCCAGGGGTTGATTTCACAACGAGTTAAGACCAGTCTCGTCGAGTTACTCGTGCCTGCATTACAACACACGGGACCAAATGCTTTACGTCCCATCCGAATGACGAATCAATAGCTGAGTGTCTTGCTTAAGGACACAAGTGTCACGCAGGGGATTTGCACCCACACTCTTCTTGGTATAGTCATATTAACCATCGCTACGTCCTTCGGATGGGACGTGAAGCCTTTGGTCCCGTGTGTTGTGTTAGGCATGTAAAAGAGCACAGTGCATTATCAAAAAGAGAATTGTGGTTCGCCCGGCGTTTCTGGTTTCACTGAGTGACGGATATGCCTGCTGTTTAAGAAACCACTCAATCATATTTTGTATCTTTTGCAACTCCACGGTCGTGAGTTTTGTCAACCGGCAGCCGCACTGCAAACAAAAGCTTTTCACCAACAGTTTTACCAAGTTGATTAAATAACCATCTGATTTAAAACAGACAAAAAGTACGTTTCCATCTTTGCTTTATTTGAGTCTTTGCCAGGCCAGCTTTTGTGGTAGGAGGTCTTTCGTACAAAATTGTGTTTTCAAAACAATTATCTTTGGGTTGTTTTGTTTTCAGATTTGCATAGTTGGCTTTTTGTATCAACTGTTGTTGCAGCTATTTGAGGCGAATTGAGGGACCATTGCGTGGTGCTTTTGCCGGCACGAATAACTTCGATGACCTTTAACTTTATAAGAACGTCTGCAGGTCTATTGTATGTAGGCCTTCCAATCTCGACTATAAACAAACTTAAACAGCTTGTCAAGACACAGTTTCCCCTTATAGTTTCTTGTCTTTTTCTGGTAACTTTCAAGCATGGCACTATGCAATATCACAGAATATTGCAGCGATGCTGTGCTGGCCATTGAAGTGTCTCTGGGGTGCATTGGTACCGTGGGCAACCTACTAGTGGTATGCACTATTGTATGTGTCAACTTCCTACACAACTATACCAATTACTTCATCGCCCATCTATCCGTTGCCGATGCACTTGTATGCATTTCGATCCAGGTTTTTCAGTTCAGATACCTTCCCCCGGCCCTGGTGAACTCGGCCACATGTCTGTTGTTCTTTGCCAGGGTGCCATTTTTTGTGTTCTTGAGTGTATCCTCGTTCGCAACCCTGTGTTTGCACGCAGAACGATACATAGCAATCGTTCAACCCCTCCAGTATCCGCGTTTGGTGACACCAGCTAAGGTGAAATGTCTCCTTGCCGCAATCTGGATTGTCTCGATCTTGACGAGTTTGTTCGAAACTACGTCATCACTTACGTATGATGAATCTTACAACGTGTGTTACATCACCGATCCCGATGCCACGTGGAAGGCTGCTTTCGTGACCTTAAAGGGGGTCATACTAACGGGGCAGCTTGTGGGAACCATTGTTCCTTACGTCAGAATCATGGCCAACTTGAGAGAATGTGCAATACGGCAGGATAATCTCCGCGTGGATGAACTGTTAGAGGCCCGTCGGCGGGTTGCTAGACTCTTATTGTTTACTGCTCTTGCGTATTATCTGACTTGGATCCCCGTTGCGGTGGTGTACGTACTGTTGACATTTGGCGTAATTGTTGACCCCACGTATTACGACGTAACTGACATTATTCTGTTGGCGAACTCGGTGGTTAATCCGTTTATTTACGCATTTAAGTATAAAGAGTTTAGGAAAGGGTTTGCGAAGATGTGTCGTATGGGGGCAAACAGAGTCCACCCCGTTGAATTTTAGTTCCTTTTCGAAATATTACGGATTGGGCTTATTTTATACAGGGGTGTACACCCCACAACAGAACATCGAGCTCGATATTATGGGTGCGTTCGTTTAGCTTTCATGGGTCGACCCGGTCTGCCCCGGTGTGGCGGTTTCAACTTTCCGCTGTGTTCAGTTTTCCGAATGACCAAATACGGTAGCATTACGTCATGCGATGCCTGCGCACAGCAAGCGAAAGTAGTCCGTTTTTAGTGCCGTATTGAGTCATCCATTACCTTCCGGTAGCTGTCATGGCGGCGTCCACGAGTCGAGTACAACTAGCGGCAAACGCGTGGATCGTATGAGTTGTTTTTTATGCAAGCAGAGTGTGACCTGCCTAAAGTTGTACCCATGAATACATGTAAAGATGGGGCAAGAGATTATGTGACTACACAGAAAGGAATCGTAATATAAACAATTTGGGGGTCACTGCTGAGAGAACTACAGTACTCGCCAGGGTACTCGCGGCGGTATCTGACAGGTCACCCGGAAAACTGAACACGCCGGAAAGCTAAAACCGTTTGAGCAACGTGTCGAAATTTCCGGCTACGTCACCCGGAAAACTGAACACGGCGGAAGTCTGAAACCGCCACACCGGTACGTTCGAATAGTTTTGACGGGGCTTACCCGGTGTGGCGGTTCCAGTTTTCCGCCGTGTTCAGTTTTCCGGGTGACGTAGTCGGACATATCAGCACGTTGTTCGAACGGTTTTAGCTTTCCGGCGTGTTCAGTTTTCCGGGTGACCTGTCAGATACCGCGCACCGCGAGTACCCTGGCGAGTACTGTAGTTCTCTCAGCAGTGACCCCCAAATTGTTTATAATTACGATTCTTTTCTGTGTAGTCACATAATCTCTTGCCCCATCTTTACATGTATTCATTGGTACAACTTAAGGCAGGTCACACTCTGCTTGCATAAAAAACAACTCATACGATCAACGCGTTTGCCGCTAGTTGTACTCGACTCGCGGACGCCGCCGTGACAGCTACCGGAGGGTAATGGATGACTCAATACGGCACTAAAAATGGACTACTTTCGCTTGCTGTGCGCAGGCATCGCATGACGTAATGCTACCGTATTTTGGTCATTTGGAAAACTGAACACAGCGGAAAGTTGAAACCGCCACACCGGGTCAGCCCCCAGTGCCCTGCTTGGAGTGGGTCACATTATTTGGGGGTGACCTGAGGTGCATGCCGACACCACGAGAGGGCGAGTGTGATCGTTCGATTAGCTCTTGTCAAGGGCTTACCCGAGTGAGCACCGCACCGCACCGCAGGGTCGACCCAGGGAAGCTAAACGAACGCACCCAAAGAGGCCTTCAAAATATTCCATTTGACAGATTTGATTAGCCCCCCAAAATGGTTTCAGTGTAAAACAAAATCCCTTAAATTAGTCCTATTTGCTGAGGGGTGAAGGGAAATTGTTTTCAAGCTTGATGCTCGGACTTTTTCTGGAAAGTTACACTGGTGTAGGGATGTTTTTATTTGGAGGGGGAATAACTCGACGGGCCTGGGGACTCCCCAAAGTTGAGTAATATGGTTAAAAATTAAGTTCAAAAGCTGTCAGACTTCTATAATATATTTGTTTTCCTTTTTCTTTTTACATTTAGCATTTTGCACATGGGACGTTTATTTAGTTGGGTGGTTGGTTCGAAATCCCATGGCCCACCGAGTGATTACGCCAATGTGTGCGCATCGGTGTAAGGCTAAAACCAAAATTAATATTCGCACAATGTAAAGTTACCACTGCAAGTATTTTTGCCTTTCCACCGTTTTAGTTAAAATATTATTTTGAACGCAACAGTCATGTTCAAACAAGGGAAACATAAAAAAGGCTCTGGTTTATGGTTTCCTTTCGACTCCCAAAAATGGTGAGTTACGAAACAGTCTAGCCCCCCCCCCCCCTCCCGTAATGGTTGTGGAGTCCGTAAATGAAATGTGACTTTTGTTTCATTGACACCTGGGGTGGATTTCACAAAGAGTTAGGACTAGTCTTATCTCGAGTTAGGACCAGTTACTCGTCCTAACTTAGGACTATCCATGCAATTTGTATATCTTCTAGGACTAGTCCTAAGTTAGGACTGGTCCTAACTCTTTGTGAAATCGACCCCTGCATCTGTATCTGTATTGTTCTCCGTACAAACACCTGTTGAGGTTGTCGTCGTTTTGTCGGGTAGGGGTCAAAACGCAACGCAGCTTGACTAGTTGTTGTAATGTGCTTTTTCTGTCACTTGGTGGGTGTTGCTAGAGTCTAGCGCAGCCTGCTAGGGAAATGCAAGTGGGGCAGCAGGCGACCCGCCCCCCTTCCACACCCGCAACGGCAGTGTACAAACATCTTCTGATTGTGCCCTCTTTTGAATCATTCTCCTTCCAGCACATGGGGAAGGGGGCGGGATGGTGGGGCGGGAGGGATCTAAAACAGCAAACGTTTAAAAGTTAATAATTGGGAAAACATGGAGGGTGGTTCACTTGTCGTTCTTAGGTGTTTAGCACTGAGGCCTACTCTAGTGTAAATTAAGTTAGGCACTGGACACGTTTGGTAGTCAAAGACCATCTCACTCGGTGTCCCAGCACTAAAACAAACCTCAGAAAAATTTAGCTCTCATTTGGTCAGAAGTTTACGAATGTATTTTGTGTGTTTTGTTAATTAAAGTCCCGTCGAAAGACACCTGAAATGTTTGGTATTTTGAGGTTTATACTTTAGCTTCATTTTGTTGTTTATTTTTATTATTGTAGTTTTATTTTCTTTTTCTTTTTTAACTGGGTTCCTCTTCAACTGAGTATTATGCCGCTGGCCGTACCTTTGTAGAGCCATCCTCGAGGCAGTGACGTCAGCCCAGGCACTAATGCTCAAAGCGAACATTTTGGCCCCTTTCGAATCCACGGCTTCGGTTTTTCCAGATTCGGCTAAGGCTAGCTTGGCCCCGCGGTTGTTTGGACATTCGCCTGCTTTGCGTACGCACTCGGCCCGCCCTCGCTCGTATACATGTAGAACGGATCCTGAAGTCGAAGCCGTGGTTTCGAAAATGGCCTATGAATCAAGTGACCGAAGTCTTACTATTGGGGGCGCCCTCCAGTCGCCGCCGAATGTTGCCAAGAACTGCCGGGTATTCCCCGCGCCAAGTCCGAAAATTTTAGTCGAGACTAAAATTGTGAAAATTTACGGTAAATCATACATTATTTGCCCGTTTTTTATGAGAGCAGAGTGCAGTGCAACATTCTTTCCTCATAACTAGGGTTGTTATGAACCAGGTAAAGTATGATTTAAATATATGTATTTGTTAAAAAGTCTGTGTGTGTTCAGTTCAGTGATGCGGTGTGATTTGACACGTCGGCAGCAGCATGCAACCGAATAGAGTCGGCCCCACGCTGCTGTCATGCCTCCACACACACTCAACTCATTGCATGTGACATTCACATTGGAAACAAACTGACCATGCTTACCTACCAACACAACGACAGTGACACTGCCATGACTGACATAAAATAAGCTTGTGTGGAAAAAAATTTACGACCCCGCGGTAGCCCTTCTTCTCAATCTCAGGGTAAGAAAAAAAGATCAGTGGAATTTAAGTTAATTAAATAATTAAGGGTGGATAAATTGGTGGCGACGTACGGAAAATTATCCGCTTTGTGTGTATGTATCATGGGTAATGACTATGAGTCGGAGTTGAGATCAAGATGAGTTGTAAATTCAATTTTCACATTATTGAAAAAAAAGGGTTTTAAAAACATACCAAAGCCAAGCTAATTTTTTACTCAATAGAAATAGAATATGACCGTACGTGGCGAAGAAGACAAGGTCATCCATCCATAAGGTTTATCACGAATAGCAAAATATCAAGAGAGGGTGCTGTTTAACCCACACAAAGGTATAGGCGTTGCGTGCGTGCATCGTAGAAACTGCATAGAAAAAAAGCGCCCCATATGCCTTCCCACAATGCATTGCGGTTCAGAGCTGCTAAGCACAAAAATTTGTTAAGCATGAAATTTCTTCCTTGATAAAAACAAGATTACCATCAAAATTTTCACGTGATTTTCAGGATAAGCAAACAATAGCTAAATACCAGTAACAAGCAATATATGCAACAAATGGAAATTTGGTTGGTATGTAATCCTGTTTTTATCAAGGAAGAAATTTCATGCTTAGCAAATTTGCGTGCTTAGCAGCGCTATGAAATTGGGCCCTTGTTGGAGGAAGAACCTGATCAGTTTACAGTATCAGTAGCCATCCATGGAGATGTAGAACTATCTGACTGTATCTGTACAATGTAGGGACCACACACTACATCCATTGTGTAGCCTCACTTTTGTTCAGCTCGGCTACTACAAAATAATTAGGAGGTCGTTTCCGCTTTCGTCTCTGTTCGTGGAGACGATAGCGGATTGAACCTCTCATCATAGTTCTAGGACTCGGAGTAAAACCAAAGAACAAATAAAATGTACTGTCCCAGCAGGAAAGTACTATTAAGACTAAAAAAGAGTAAAGAGTCATTTATAACATGGAGATAGAAATTATATAATAAACAAGAAGTTTGCCGTCAGAGATTTGGCATATTTATACCTAAATAAAAAAGTAAGTGGCAGTCAGTATATACATTGATCATCATGTATCCGAAAACTATAAAAGAAAATTTATTTATTTGACATTTACCACCGATTTACAGGCCTGGAATTTGAACTGGCCACTTCCATTGGAAAATCTTAATTAAAGTCTATGGGAAACTTTTGAAGGGGCACCAAGGCCAAGACCAGGGCAATGGAGGCAATGGTCAGAGATATTCCAGTATCTGTGATTTTCCAATTCTTATTCTATCAACCCTTTTCTCAAACCACGGCTTGGGCTCCGGCTCAGGCTTAGGCTCCGCGCGCTGTGTACGCAGCTCAGCCTTTAACCTGCATTTTCAGCGCGTATTGCTGATTGTACCAGCACGCGGAGCCGGAGCCTAAGCCGAGGTTTGAGAAAAGCCCCTTGCTTATCAATCTACTTGTACAAAGAATTGATTTGTTGGGTCACAAATTTAAATGATGAAAAGGAAAGCACTTGTAAGATAAAGTGGGCTGCTCATATTTTCTTTGGTTGTAATTCAGAATATGATGACTTATTTTATGCACAGGTGTGGTTGCATTAACTACAGAGCGAACAAGAACCTTGTTCTATACTGTGCCCCGCTAAGGAGGAGAGAGAACCATCTTCTCATTCATCATCATGGCTCTTGGGAAGAAACTACTAGCCCTCCATAAGGACCTCGATAAGCAGCCAGGGAAGAAGGATGAAATATTGAAGCTTCTCAAATCATCAACAAATGAACAGGTGCTAGTTAAGGAGGATTTTTTGAAAATTTGCATGGTGGAAATACGATAGGCCTATGGAAAGGTTTGCGCTAACACCAAGTTATGACTAACTGAGTTGGGGTGGTTCTGAAAAGAACCCGTGGTTTCAACTAGACGTTTCGATCATCGCTTTCTCCAGATGACGATCAGAGCATACTGATCGAAACGACGAGTTGAAACCAACTGTTCTTTTCAGAACCACCCTAACTCATTTAGAGATATAGTCATTACATGGTGTTACCGCAAACCTTTCCATAAAGGGCTAGTTACTATAGACGTCACTCGAAAACCATAACATGATTCGCCCGCTACCCGCCAGGCAAACCTTTGTGTTTTGGCAGCCAGCAAGAAAGTACACGATGCAATCTTACCATGACTACGCGCCTTTTTGCTCGGCAAAACATGACGTGTACACTGTTTCATCAACAGAGTGTGGTTTAAACGTAAACATAGGTCACATCGTCTATACAGGGCTAGAATTTGGGTGAAAACTGCACTTGTAAGACTACAGGGTTTGTAGCTCAATTTTTTTACTGGACCAGAATTTATTTTACAAGACCAGGGCTTATGTTCCTAGAGCTGCTTTGCACAAAAATTTGCTTAGCATGAAATTTCTTCCTTGACAAAATTTGTGCTTAGCAGCTCTATGAAATTGGGCTCTGGGCTCGATTTTCACGAAGCATTGAGATTCATTGTAAGATGAGTTGTCCGTTTCATCATAGTGATTTGTATTGTGACATCACACTTTACTATAAGCAACTATGACTACAGTGTATGTAGCTTTGTTTCATGCGAACCTGTGTAAACTGCAGAAGGAAACCGGTGACACTATTAAAGGAATACGTTGCTTTGGATCGGTCGCGTTGGTCTATAAAAAGCGTTTGTAATCGTTTTTATATAATGCATATGGTTGGAAAGATGTTGTAAAAGTAGAATACAATGATCCACACAAATTTGCCTCGAAATTGGGTGGTTTTCCTTTTACTGTGCGAACTAACACTTTCGGCCATTTATGGGAGTCAAACCTGTGACTCCCATGGCCGACCGTGTTAGTCGACGAGGTAAAAGGAAAACCGTGCAATTTCGAGGCATGTTTGTGTGGATCATTATATTCTACTTTTACAACATCTTTCTACCCATATGCATTTTATGAAAAACGGTTACAAACGCTTTTCAAAGACCAACTCGACCGATCCAAGGCAACGTGTTCCTTTTTACCAATCGGAAAATGTAATGGAAGTGTGAATACCGTAAAGCCTTGTGGTACCTTTTCTGTGTACGAATGCTATAAAAATGCTTAGATTATTATTATTATTAAACAGCTACTTGAGCAGATTGTTTTTAACAGAAATTCTATTTTAAGTTGTTAATTATATGTTTGTTCACACTTTAAATGTAATTTTGATATGTGAATTTTTTCACTTTTGTAATTATCGATTAAAAAATCAGGCCGCAACCTCAAGGTTTTGAAAATCTTAAAACACTTTAAACGTCATTGACAGTGCGCGTCAAAATGACAATGCTTTGACATCATGTCTGGGAGTTTTCTTTGTTATACCTCCACGCTGCAACAAAGCGGCTACACAAGTTGGAGCTCCCAACAATGATGTTACATGAGTGATTTTGTAACCGAGCTTTCCGCGAATCTTTCCGAAAAGAGCTGGATAAGGGTTTTCGAAATGATTGGGTTTTTTTTTACACTATTTAAATCTTTTTATAGTCATATGACTTGATTTCCTTATTAATTGAAAACATTTTAAAGACACTGGACACTATTGGTAATTGTCAAAGACCAGTCTTCTCACTTGCTGTATCTCAACATAAGCATAAAATAACAAACCTGTCAACATTTGAACTCAATCGGTCATTGAAGTTGTGAGATAATAATGAAAGAAAAAAAAACCTTGCCACACAAAGTTGTGTGTTTTTAGATGCTTGATTTCGAGACCTCAAATTCTAAATCTGAGGTATCGAAATCAAATTCTTGGAAAATTACTTCTTTCTCGAAAAACTACTCCACTTTAGAGGGAGCCGTATCTCACAGTGTTTTATACTACCAACCTCTCCCCATTACTCATTACCAAGTAAGGTTTTATGCTAATAATTATTTTGAGTAATTAGCAATAGTGTCCACTGTCTTTAATATTATTATTATTGATGTTGTTTAGATCTCTGAGGCACTTCATCTGCAGCTGAGGAGACCGGATGATGGGAGCGTTGCGGAGGTAGTTCGAATCATCTTCCAGAGTTCCACAGACTCTTCCGGTGCGAGCAGACGACTCAATGTCTACAAGGTGGCTATCAAACTCTTACAAGATCAGTACATCACCAACAGAGCAGCCTCAGAAATTGTGGGCTTTCTTCTCATGGAGGTATGGATGAGGACTTTTGTTTGTGTGCAAGTGAGTGGCGTCTCGAGTCATGGCCGAGCGGTTAAAGGAACATATTGGCTTGGTTTGGACGAGTTGGTCTATAAAAAGCGTTGGTAAGCGTTTGTTATGAAATGCATATGAAAGATGTTTTAAAAGTAGAATATAATGATCCACACAAGTATCACTCAAAATTGCACGGTTTTCCATTGACGTCATGATTTAACATGATCGGCCATTTATGGGAGTCGAACATTTCACTCCTATAAATGGCCGACCGTGTTAGTCGACGAGGTAAAAAGAAAACCACGCAATTTCGAGGCATGCTTGTGTAGATCATTGTATTCCACTTTTACAACATCTTTCTACCCATGCATTTTATAACAAACGGTTACAGAACGCTTTTCAAAGACCAACTCGACCGATCCAAGGCAACGTGTTCCTTTAAGAGCATCGGATTCAAGCTCTGGTGTTTGACCAGCAGAGTGTGGGTTTGAATCCGGTCGTGACACTTGCTACGTAAAATTGGGGAGGTTGTGCTTTCTGCTCTACCTGCCAGGCTTTGGACTGATGATACCCAAGCCTACACCGGTATGTACTGTTTCAGCCCTAGGAGTAGGTGGCAACGGCCTCTGAACAAAAATAATTGTAGCCCACACCTTGAAGTGGCCTTTAGGCCTTGTATGTCGGGCGGCATGCTTTAAAAAAAGAAGTATTGTGTGTATTTTCAGGCCTGTTGGCTTAGTTTTACAAAGGGCAAGGGTACCAAGGCATTTTCTCCTTGATAAAGGGCACCCTGTGAGGAAATTGTAAATTTCTACTGCAGAGCATTTCAAGGGCACCAAGGCAATGACCCAGGGGCATGAAGGCTACAGCCTTCGTTGCCTCGGTGAAGTATAAGGCCTGTATTTGGGAGGTGGTGCTTTGTGCTCTACCAGCCAGGCTTCTGATGGATGATACCTAACCCAAGGATTAGGTGGCAACGGCCCCTGACAAAATAGTTGATTTGTAGCCCACACCTTGAAGTGGCCTTTTCAGGCCTTGTGTGTCTTGCGACTTGCCGACTTGCATACAATTTTTGTTTTTAATTATTGGGCGCTGTTAAAGGGTTTTGATACCTTTTGTAGATGACATACATTTGTAGCCATGACATGAATCCCTACTCACTGTGAATGAAGATGTGTGTAATCTCATTTTACCTGTAGAAGTTTCAGCTTTATCAGACGCCAGGTTTTTGAGGAGAAAACAAAATTGAAAATCTGGTGTAAGTACTGCATACTCCGTACTTTACTGAGTCCCGATGCAAATTTAACATCTATTTTATGATTAGTATGTGTGCCATTGTTTACTCCACAGACAGATAATCTTGCAGCCGGTCATTTGGCTGAGCTAGCTGGTGTCTTTACCGATGCTGTCAAAAGAAAAGAACCGACCAATGGAAAGTAAGTCCTATCTTTATCAATTCATTCGTTCAAATTGTCACTGCT
The DNA here is from genome assembly GCF_902459465.1 of Asterias rubens. NCBI lineage: Eukaryota > Metazoa > Echinodermata > Asteroidea > Forcipulatida > Asteriidae > Asterias > Asterias rubens. The sequence continues at coordinate 7,257,909 of NC_047070.1, read as the reverse complement.
TAAAAGATTTGGGTCCTTTTTGTAACACAAAACACAATAACAGATTTACATTAAACTTACACCATTTGAAGATCTAATGAAAGCAGTAAGCTTACCTTAAAATATTACTTGCTGAGGTGCTGTAGTTTTTTAGAAACGAGCAAAACAATGTCATGAAAATATGTTTTTACATGCTAAACATTTTTTTTCTTCTCGTGATCACTGAGACAAAATTTATTTGTGTGACTTCTTTTACTCGTTTCTCAAAAACAACAGTACCTCAGCAACTAATATTTTCAGGAAGGTTTTCTACCATCATTATCTTCTAACTGTGTTGTTTAGTGTAAATCTGTAGAAATTGTGTTTTTTTGTCCTACAAAAAGTACATAGACCCTTTAAAGACACTGGACACTATTGATAAAAGAACTTATTTTCAACGAATATAATTTTGAGACCTCAGATTCAGAATTTGAGGTCCTGAAATCAAGCATCTGAAGGCACACAACTTTGTTTGACGACTGTTTTGTCTTCCATTATTATCGCGCAACTTTGACGACCAATTGAGCTCAAATTTTCACAGGTTTTTTGTTTATGGATATGTTGAGATACACCGAGTGAGAAGACTGGGCTTTGACAACTACACTGTACCAGTAGTGTCCAGTGTCTTTAAATTTGTTTTTAGTCATTGCAAACTGAGTTATTGAGTATTCTCTCATTGAGTTTGATTTATTATTTATTTCCTACCCTCACAGAGCGTTTGAACTCCTCCCAAAAATCATCCTTTCTCTGGCCGCCAAGGAAACGGTGTCCTACGGCAGCAACACCATGAGCGGTGCGGAATACAAAGATCATGTGATAAACACACTGTCGTCCAGCAGATGGGATCCGCATTGTATTATTCACCTAGCTGCCATGTTCAGGTTTGTCAATGATAATAATAATATACAAATAAAGAATGTTTATGAGTGCAATGGTGCGAATATGTTCATAATCATGAGTTGAAAGATGGAATGTTCTATTCAACGAGGCGGAGCCGAGTTGAATGGAACATTCCCTCTTTCAACAAAGGAAAATATTTGCACTCTTGCACGAATGAAAAACATTCATTATTTGTTTTGTTCAACATCCAAGTAGATCTTTTTTCCATTTTGATTGGAGGATATAAATTTCAAAACAAACAAAGCGTCTGTTTTGAGACACGCAGACGCGAAATGTGTGCCTTGCAGTAACACTGCTGCATTACCAAAGACGCGAACGCAGTGATGTTTTTTACTCGCCGTGCAAGAGTACTTTTCGGATGGAACGAAAAAATGCACGGTGAGTGGCGTAGCATGCAATAGTACTTTTATTTGCGAACACGTGACGGACAATCCTCAAATCAAATGGAAGGATCTGCTTGGGTGTTATAAATAGTATAAGTTATCACACATGCGCGAGTGGAATACAGAAAAATATAGCGCTTCTGCATCCCATATCCAACGTAGCCAAAGTTTGATATGGGACGCAGATGCGCTATATTTTTTCCGTATTCCACGAGCGCAAGTGTGATAACAAATTTATCTTCCAGCCTCATTAAGTCAGTTAGGTTGGGTTATGTTTTTGTTTTTGGTTTTGCACGCGCACAGTTTAGAATGTAATTTTTGCACTGACCGTATTCAGAGCATGCTGCATTGACACTCACAATACGCAGAGTGCAGTGTAAAAACTTGGTGTAGGTTATCGTCTGATATCACACTCCGGTTCGAGCATCTGGTTGGAGGATCAGCACGTACACTGGAAGATAATTATAATTACAACATTTATAGAGCGTTATATAATGCTTAAGTTTCTAAGCGCTATTACCAGACTGACAAAACAGATGGTAATGAGATTTATAAAGTGTCCAATAAAGGAGCTGCTTGAATGTGGGTGGGTAGCTTGTTGCAAAGTGTTGGAAGTATGACTCGGAGATAGCACGCGTCATAGCGTGTTGCGGGGCCCCGGGGAAGGCTGAAAATTAGCGATGGAAGAAGAGCGAAGGCATCGGGTAGCTGATGAAAGTCAAGATGAACGAAGGGCTACAAGGTCTTGGAGATATACTGGGGCGAAATTATGAACAACTTTATACTATACATGTATATATATATTTTTTTTTTAAGAAGAAGAATTCATCAATATGTAACGGAACATTCGCTTTGAAAGTCTTCAAAAGCTTAAATTCAAATTTTAAAAGTTTAAAAGTATCATTAATTCACTGTAATTCACAACCAGCCTGCGATAATATTAGAAGGGTTTACTGATGTTAGGCGGGACATGATTTGGGTATGGGGTTCCACAGTTATTTATTTTAGTTCTTATTTTTGTTTTCGTTCGCTTTGAAAGTCTTCAAAAGCTTCCATTCAAATTTTTAAATTTCGGACATTTTGGATACAATAAAAGTATCATTAATTCACTGTAATACACAACCAGCCTGCCGTAATACTAAAAGGGTTTAAAACTGATGTTATGAGGGACGTGATTTTGGTATGGAGGGCCACAGTTATTTATTTTTGTCATGAGTTTTTTTTATTTTTTTTTTTTACCAAAACGTCCTGTACCGTCTGAGGTTCTACAGGTATAAATCAAAATGTAAAAATCCTTGCCATTTTTGTTCTTGTAATCCTAGGGAGGTTTCATTAAGTAGTGACCAACTGAAGTTCATCATGACCAAGATCATCAGGCACTGTAAAGACATTGATCTTCAGGAAATGCCTCCATTGGTTTATCAGCTACTGCTCCTAGCAACTAAGGTATAAATGTTGAAGACTCACTTATTTAAATCTACGTAGTTACGTAGTTACCCCGTTCTGTCCAATAGACCTTAATGAGGTCACCCAAAGAACATGTCTGCTTCCCATCAACCAACTAATTCAACGCCGCCGCTCTGCCTTCTTCGGTCATGTCGCTCGCCTAGCTGACAACATCCCAGCTAAAAAAGCTCTAAAGCATCGCCAAATGTAATCATTTGATTTTTTTTAATCAGCAAATTGTGATAAGTCTTCACCCTTTATCTTGTTTAACTAGCCATTGACCATCAAAATTGTAGCGCAGGCCCAGAATTAACCACACGGCACACGCAGCAATTGCAGTGGTGCCCTGTGTAAGGTTTTGGTACACATTTACATTTTCCTCATAGAAGTGCTCATTACTATAGGAAAGTTGCTCTGCCACTCTAAGAGAAAAGCTCAAGGCCTGGTAGCCCATTTTATCAGTCAGTGATTTAAAGGCAGTGGACACTATTGGTAATTACTCAAAATAACGATGACTTGGTAAAAAGCAATGGGGAGAGGTTGACAGTATAAAGCTCTGTGTGAAATGGCTCCCTCTGAAGTAACATAGTTTTTGAGAAAGAAGTAATTTTCAACGAATTTGGTTTCGAGACCTCAGAATTAGATTTTGAGGTCCCGAAACCAAGCATCTGAAAGCACACCACTTTGTGTGACAAGGGTGTTTTTTCTTCCATTATTATCTCGCAACTTCGACGACCAGTTGAGTTAAAGTTTTCACAGGCTTGTTATTTTATGCTTGTGTTGAGATACACCAAGTGAAAAGACTGGTCTTTGACAATTACCAAAGGTGTCCAGTGTCTTTAAGGATCTGTATAGATGGATCTTTCTTGGCCCTTGGTTGGTCTACAAACAGTGATTGGATGTTTTACTGTTTTTGAATCCGTACATAGGGTCATAAGAGACTGGTGTTCACTGGACTAACGTCATATCTCACAAAGCAAGACAAACTCTGCAAGGATCAGCATCAAGAACAGAACCAGTAAGTTACTCTCAAATCTTTAAACAAGTTCATCTGGATTGTTAAAGATCATGAATTCAAAGACTCGTTTTTACAAAACGAAAGTTATGTATGATGTTACTTACATATAATTTAGTAGTTACGTTTCACTCCTAAGCTAGGAGCTTCGTCTGAACCAGTAAAGTGACGCCCACTTCCAAGGGCTTTGATACTTTTTGTAGATCACATTTTTGGCCATGACATGAATTCCTACTCACTAGGAATGTGTGTAACATAATTTACCTGTGAATAGTTAGCTGCGATAACAATGCAGGAATACTGAACCGGGCTTAAAGGCAGTGGACACTATTGGTAATTACCCAAAATAATTATTAGCATAAACCTTACTTGGTTATGAGCAATGGAGCTGTTGATACTATAAAACATTGTGAGAAACGGCTCCCTGTGATGTAACGTAGTTTTTGAGAAAGAAGTAGTTTCTCACTAAAATATTTGAATTGATTTTGAGACCTCATACGTGAGGTTACCAATTGAGTCCAAATTTTCACAGGTTTGTTATTTTATGCATATGTTGAGATACACCAAGTGAGAAGACTGGTCTTTGACAATTTACCAAAGGTGTCCAGTGTCTTTAACAGTGTGTATTAGTTCAATGAATCCCATTTTCATTTTAACCAGAAACGTTGAAGCCTTGTCGACCATATCTCAGGATGCCTTGCGCCACATGGAAGGTACCGTCATCCTTCACATTACGTTTGCTATTAAGCAAGACCAGGATCTAGGCAAGGAGTTCATCAAGTTTCTTGAGGTAACGCCATTCATTGCTATATGGAAAGGTTTGCGGTAACACCATGTATTGACTATCTCTAATGAGTTGGGGTGGTTCTGAAAAGAACCGTTGGTTTAACTCGACGGTTCTTTT